>NW_024428281.1:0-33486 GCF_017562075.2 Anopheles merus | reverse complement strand
AGCACTCCAGAATGACGTCAGATGCTATTGCAAGCTCCAATGTACTGAGGATCACCATTTGGCATGTTTCACCAACATTTTAATGCTTGTTTTGTTTATAGAAAACCCTTCATTCAGAGGCCACCCATTTTACTATAGCCGGTGTTGCTCTGATCTCAAATCCAAGAAATTTGCATTGTGAACTTTTAATTTCTTTCAACGGTGAAAAAATTAAGTCTCTAGCTCATCGGTTCAAAAGTTATGGCCGTTTGAAATTTCACAGTTTTTCGCAAACAACAAATTTTTTCGTCAAATCAAGCACTCCAGAATGACTTCAGACGTTGTTCCAAGTGTCCCCAAGGGTCATCCAACCACTCCAGAATGACTTCAGACGTTGTTCCAAGTGTCTCCAAGGGTCATCCAAGCACCCAGAATGACTTCAGACGTTGTTCCAAGTGTCTCCAAGGGTAATCCAAGCACTCCAAAATGACTTCAGACGTTGTTAAAGAGTTCCAAGGGTCATCCAAGCACTCCAGAATGACTTCAGACGTTGTTCCAAGAGTCTCCAAGGGTCATCCTAGCACTCCAGAATGACCTCAGACGTTGTCCAAGTGTCCCAAGGGTCATCCAAGCACTCCAGAGTGACTTCAGACGTTGTTCCAAGAGTCTCCAAGGGTCATCCAAGCACTCCAGAATGACGTCAGATGCTATTGCAAGCTCCAATGTACTGAGGATCACCATTTGGCATGTTTCACCAACTTTTAATGCTTGTTTTAGTTTATAGAAACCTTCACTTCAGAAGGCCATTTACTATAGCCGGTGTTGCTCTGATCTCAAATCAAGAAAATTTGCATCGTGCAACTTTTAATTTCCTTTCCAACGGTTGAAAAAAAATAAGTCTCTAGCTCATCTGGTTTCAAAAGTTATGGCCGTTTGAAATTCACATTTTTTCGCAAAAAAACAATTTGTTTCGTCAAATCAAGCACTCCAGAAGACTTCAGACGTTGTTCCAAGTGTCCCCAAGGGTCATCCAAAGCACTCCAGATGACTTCAGACGTTGTTCCAAGAGTCTCCAAGGGTCATCCAACCACTCCAGAATGACTTCAGACGTTGTTCCAATGTCCCCAAGGGTCATCCCAGCACTCCAGAATGACTTCAGACGTTGTTCAAGAGTCTCCAAGGGTCATCCAACCACTCCAGAATGACTTCAGACGTTGTTCCAAGTGTCCCCAAGGGTCATCCCAGCACTCCAGAATGACTTAGGACGTTGTTCCAAGAGTCTTTCTAGCTCAAACGGTTCAAAAGTTATGGCCGTTTAAAGATTACCACTCCAGAATGACTTCAGACGTTGTTCCAAGTGTCTCCAAGGGTCATCCAAGCACTCCAGAATGACTTCAGACGTTGTTCCACGTGTCCCCAGGGTCATCCAAGCACTCCAGAATGACGTCAGATGCTATTGCAAGCTCCAATGTACTGAGGATCACCATTTGGCATGTTTCACCAACATTTTAATGCTTGTTTTAGTTTATAGAAACCCTTCACTCAGAGGCCATTTACTATAGCCGGTGTTGCTCTGATCTCAAATCCAAGAAAAATTTGCATTGTGCAACTTTTAATTCCTTTCCAACGGTGAAAAAAAATAAAGTCTCTAGCTCATTGGGTCAAAAAGTATCGCCGTTTGAAATTTCACATTTTTTCGCAAAAACAAATTTTTTTCGTCAAAACAAGCACTCCAGAATGACTTCAGACGTTGTTCCAAGAGTCTCCAAGGGTCATCCAAACACTCCAGAATGACTTCAGACGTTGTTCCAAGTGTCTCCAAGGGTCATCCAAGCACTCCAGAATGACTTCAGACGTTGTTCCAAGTGTCTCCAAGGGTCAATCCAAGCACTCCAAAATGACTTCAGACGTTGTTTCAGAGTCTCCAAGGGTCATCCAAGCACTCCAGAATGACTTCAGACGTTGTTCCAAGAGTCTCCAAGGGTCATCCTAGCACTCCAGAATGACCTCAGACGTTGTTCAAGTGTCCCAAGGGTCATCCAAGCACTCCAGAGTGACTTCAGACGTTGTCCAAGAGTCTCCAAGGGTCATCCAAGCACTCCAGAATGACGTCAGATGCTATTGCAAGCTCCAATGTACTGAGGATCACCATTTGGCATGTTCACCAACATTTTAATGCTGTTTAGTTTATAGAAACCCTTCACTTCAGAGGCCATTACTATAGCCGTGTTGCTCTGATCTCAAATCCAGAAAATTTGCATTGTGCAACTTTTAATTTCCTTTACAACGGTGAAAAAATTAAGTCTATAGCTCTTATGGTTCAAAAGTTATGGCCGTTTGAAATTTAACCTTTTTTCGCAAAAACAAATTTTTTTCGTCAAACAAGCACTCCAGAATGACTTCGGACGTTGTTCTAAGTGTTCCCAAGGGTCATCTAAGCACTCCAGAATGATTCAGACGTTGTTCCAAGAGTCCCCAAGGGTCATCCATGCACTCCAGAATGACTTCAGACGTTGTTCCAAGAGTCCCCAAGGGTCATCCAAGCACTCCAGAATGACTTCAGACGTTGTTCCAAGTGTCCCCAGGTCATCCAAGCACTCAGAATGACTTCAGACGTTGTTCCAAGAGTCTCAAGGGTCATCCAAACACTCCAGATTGACTTCAGACGTAGTTCAAGTGTCTCAAGGGTCATCCAAACACTCCAGAATGACTTCAGATGCTATTGCAAGCCCCAATGTACTTAGGATCACCATATGGCAGTTTCAACAACATTTTAATGTTGTTTTAGTTTATAGAAACCCTTCACTTCAGAGGCCATTTACTATACCCTGCGTGCTCTGATCCAAAATCCAAGAAAATTGCACTGTGCAACTTTTAATTCCTTTCCAACGGTGAAAAATTAAGTCTCTAGCTCTTCTGGTTCAAAAGTTATGGCCGTTTGAAATTTCACATTTTTTCGCAAAAAACAAATTTTTTTCGTCAAATCAAGCACTCCAGAATGACTTCAGACGTTGTTCCAAGTGTCTCCAAGGGTCATCCAAGCACTCCAGAATGACTTCAGACGTTGTTCCAAGAGGTCTCCAAGGGTCATCCAAACACTCCAGATTGACTTCAGACGTTGTTCCAAGTGTCTCCAAGGGTCATCCAGCACGCCAGAATGACTTCACACGTTGTTCCAAGTGTCTCCAAGGGTCATCCAAGCACTCCAGAGTGACTTCAGGTGCTATTGCAAGCTCCAATGTACTTCGGATCACCATTGGCATGTTTCACCAACATTTAATGTTTGTTTAGTTTATAGAAACCCTTCACTTCAGAGGCCATTTACTATACCCTGCGTTGCTCTGATCCAAAATCCAAGAAAATTTGCACTGTGCAACTTTTAATTCCTTTCCAACGGTGAAAAAATTAAGTCTCTAGCTCTTCTGGTTCAAAGTTATGGCCGTTTGAAATTTCACATTTTTTCGGCAAAGAATTTTTTTTCGTCAAAACAAGCACTCCAGAATGACTTCGGACGTGTTCTAAGTGTTCCCAAGGGTCATCTAAGCACTCCAGAATGACTTCAGACGTTGTTCTAAGAGTCCCCAAGGGTCATCCATGCACTCAGAATGACTTCAGACGTTGTTCCAAGAGTCCCAAGGGTCATCAAGCACTCCAGAATGACTTCAGACGTTGTTCCAAGTGCCCCATGGGTCAGCCAAGCACTCCAGAATGACTTCAGACGTTGTTCCAAGAGTCCCCAAGGATCATCCAAGCACTCCAGAGTGCTTCAGGGTATTGCAGCTCCAATGTACTGAGGATCACCATTTGGCATGTGTTCACCAACATTTTAATGCTTTTTTTTAGTTTATAGGACCCTTCACTTCAGAGGCCATTTACTATAGCCTGCGGTGCTTGATCTCATATCCAAGAAAATTTGCATTGTGCAACTTTTAATTTCCTTTCCAACGTTGAAAAAATTAAGTCTCTAGCTCTTCTGGTTCAAAGTTATGGCCGTTTGAAATTAACCTTTTTCGCAAAAACAAATTTTTTTCGTCAAAACAAGCACTCCAGAATGACTTCAGACGTTGTTCTAAGTGTCTCAAAGGGTCATCTAA
Source organism: Anopheles merus (assembly GCF_017562075.2). Taxonomy (NCBI): domain Eukaryota; kingdom Metazoa; phylum Arthropoda; class Insecta; order Diptera; family Culicidae; genus Anopheles; species Anopheles merus. The sequence goes on along the minus strand of NW_024428281.1, from coordinate 29,413 downwards.
GCACTCCAGAATGAATTCAAGGTTGTTCTAAGTGTCTCAAAGGGTCATCTAAGCACTCACGAATGAATTCAGACGTTGTTCTAAGTGTTCCCAAGGGTCATCTAAGCACCACAGAATGACTCAGACGTTGTTCTAAGTGTTCCCAAGGGTCATCTAAGCACCCCAGAATGACTTCAGACGTTGTTCCAAGAGTCTCCAAGGGTCATCTAAGCACTCCAGAATGACTTCAGACGTGGTTCAAGTGTCCCCAAGGGTCATCCAGGCACTCCAGTATGACTTCAGACGTTGTTCCAAGAGTCCCCAAGGGTCATCCAAGCACTCCAGAATGACTCAGACGTGTTCCAAGAGTCCCCAAGGATCATCCAAGCACTCAGAGTGACTTCAGGTGCTATTGCAAGCTCCAATGTACTGAGGATCACCATTTGGCGTTTCACCAACAATTTTAATGCTTGTTTTAGTTTATAGACCTTCAATTCAGAGGCCATTACTATAGCCTGCATTGCTATGATCTCAAATCCAAGAAATTTGCATGTGCAACTTTTAATTTCCTTTCCAACGGTGAAAAAATTAGTCTCTAGCTCTTCTGGTTCCAAAAGTTATGGCCGTTTGAAATTTAACCTTTTTTCGCAAAAACAATTTTTTTTCGTCAAAACAAGCACTCCAGAATGACTTCAGACGTGGTTCCAAGTGTCCCAAGGTCATCCAGGCACTACAGTATGACTTCAGACGTTGTTCCAAGAGTCCCAAGGGTCATCCAAGCACTCCAGAATGACTTCAGGACGTTGTTCCAAGAGTCCTCAAGGATCATCCAAGCACTCCAGAGTGACTTCAGGTGCTATTGCAAGCTCCAATGTACTGAGGATCACCATTTGGCATGTTTCACCAACATTTTAATGCTTGTTTAGTTTATAGAAACCCTTCACTTCAGAGGCCATTTACTATAGCCTGCGTTGCTCTGATCTCATATCCAAGAAAATTTGCATTGTGCAACTTTTAATTTCCTTTCCAACGGTGAAAAATTAAGTCTCTAGACTCTTCTGGTTTCAAAAGTTATGGCCGTTTGAAATTTAACCTTTTTTCGCAAAAAACAAATTTTTTCGTCAAAACAAGCACTCCAGAATGACTTCAGACGTTGTTCCAAGAGTCCCAAAGGGTCATCCAAGCACTCCAGAATGACTTCGGACGTTGTTCTAAGTGTTCCCAAGGGTCATCTAAGCACTCCAGAATGACTTCAGACGTTGTTCAAGAGTCCCCAAGGGTCATCCAAGCACTCCAGAATGACTTCAGACTTGTTCCAAGTGTCTCCAAGGGTCATCCAAGCACTCCAGGAATGACTTCAGACGTTGTTCCAGATTCCCAAGGGTCATCCAAGCACTCCAGAATGACTTCAGACGTTGTTCCAAGAGTCGCCAAGGATCATCCAAGCACTCCAGAGTGACTTCAGATCGCATTGCAAGCTCATATGTATTAGGATCACCATTTGGCATGTTTCACCAACATTTAATGCTTTTTTTGTTTATAGGACCTTCACTCAGAGGCCATTTACTATAGCCTGCATTGCTCTGATCTCAAATCCAAGAAAATTTGCATGGTGCAACATTTTAATTTCCTTTCCACCGGTGAAAAAATAAGTCTCTAGCTCTTTGTTCAAAAGTTATGGCCGTTTGAAATTTCACTTTTTTCGGCAAAACAATTTTTTTGTCAAAACAAGCCACTCCAGAATGACTTCAGACGTTGTTCCAAGAGTCCCATGGGTCATCCAAGCACTCCAGAATGACTTCAGACGTTGTTCCAAGAGTCCCCAAGGGTCATCAAAGCACTCCAGAATGACTTCAGACGTTGTTCCAAGTGTCTCCAAGGGTCATCCAAGCACTCCAGAATGACTTCAGACGTTGTCCAAGTGTCTCCAAGGGTCATCCAAGCACTCCAGAATGACTTCAGACGTTGTTCCAAGAGTCCCAAAGGGTCATCCAAGCACTCCAGAATGACTTCAGACGTTGTTCCAAGTGTCTCAAAGGGTCATTCAAGCACTCAGAATGACTTCAGACGTTGTTCAAAGTGTCCCAAGGGTCATCCAAGCACTCAGAATGACTTCTGACGTTGTTCCAAGAGTCTCCAAGGGTCATCCAAAACACTCCAGTTGACTTCAGATGCTATGCAAGCTCCACTGTACTTAAGATCACCATTTGGCATGTTCCACCAACATTTTAAGGTTTGTTTTAGTTTATAGAAACCCTTCACTTCAGAGGCCATTTACCATATCCTGCGTTGCTCTGATCGAAAATCCAAGAAAATTTGCATTGTGCAACTTTTAATTCCTTTCCAAGGTGAAAAATTAAGTCTCTAGCTCTTCTGGTTCAAAAGTTATGGCCGTTTGAAATTTCACCTTTTTTCGGCAAAACAAATTTTTTCGTCAAAACAAGTGCTCCAGAATGACTTCAGACGTTGTTCCAAGTGTCTCCAAGGGTCATTCAAGCACTCCAAAATGACTTCAGACGTTGTTCCAAGAGTCTCCAAGGGTCATCCAAACACTCCAGAATGACTTCAGATGCTATTGCAAGCTCCACTGTACTTAGGATCACCATTTGGCATGTTTCACCAACATTTTAAGGTTTGTTTTAGTTTATAGAAACCGTTCACTTCAGAGGCCATTTACTATATCCTGCGATGCTCTGATCGAAAATCCAAGAAAATTTGCATTGTGCAACTTTAATTTCCTTTCCAAGGTGAAAAAATTAAGTCTCTAGCTCTTCTGGTTCAAAAGTTATGGCCGTTTGAAATTTCACCTTTTTTCGGCAAAAACAAATTTTTTTTGTCAAAACAAGCACTCCAGAATGACTTCAGACGTTGTTCTAAGTGTTCCCAAAGGGTCATCTAAGCACTCCAGAATGACTTCAGACGTTGTCCAAGAGAGTCCCAAGGGGTCATCCAGCACTCCAGAAGGACTTCAGATGCTATTGCAAGCTCCACTGTACTTAGGATCACCATTTGGCAGTCTCCCAAAACATTTAATGCTTGTTTTAGTTTATAGAAACCCTTCACTTCAGAGGCCATTACTATAGCCTGCGTTGCTCTGATCTCATATCCAAGAAAATTTGCATTGTGCAACTTTTAATTTCCTTTCCAACGGTGAAAAAATAAGTCTCTAGCTCTTCTGGTTCAAAAGTTATGGCCGTTTGAAATTTAACCTTTTTCGCAAAAACAATTTTTTTCGTCCCCAAAACAAGCACTCCAGAATGACTTCAGACGTTGTTCCAAGTGTCCCCAAGGGTCATCCAAGCACTCCAGAATGACTTCAGACGTTGTTTCAAGTGTCCCCAAGGGTCATCTAAGCACCCCAGAATGACTTCAGACGTTGTTCCAAGAGTCTCCAAGGGTCATCTAAGCACTCCAGAATGACTTCAGACGTGGTTCCAAGTGTCCCCAAGGGTCATCCAGGCACTCCAGTATGACTTCAGACGTTGTTCCAAGAGTCCCCAAGGGTCATCCAAGCACTCCAGAATGACTTCAGACGTTGTTCCAAGTGTCCCCATGGGTCATCCAAGCACTCCAGAATGACTTCAGACGTTGTTCCAAGTGTCCCCAAGGGTCATCCAAGCACTCCAGAATGACTTCAGACGTTGTTCCAAGAGTCCCCAAGGATCATCCAAGCACTCCAGAGTGACTTCAGGTGCTATTGCAAGCTCCAATGTACTGAGGATCACCAATTGGCATGTTTCACCAACATTTTAATGCTTGTTTTAGTTTATAGGACCCTTCACTTCAGAGGCCATTTACTATAGCCTGCATTGCTCTGATCTCAAATCAAGAAAATTTGCATTGTGCAACTTTTAATTTCCTTTCCAACGGTGAAAAAATTAAGTCTCTAGCTCTTCTGGTTCAAAAGTTATGGCCGTTTGAAATTTAACCTTTTTTCGCAAAAACATTTTTTTTTCGTCAAAACAAGCACTCCAGAATGACTTCAGACGTGGTTCCAAGAGTCCCCAAGGTCATCCAAGCACTCCAGAATGAATTCAGACGTTGTTCCAAGTGTCCCCATGGGTCATCCAAGCACTCCAGAATGACTTCAGACGTTGTTCCAAGTGTCCCCAAGGGTCATCCAAGCACTCCAGAATGACTTCAGACGTTGTTCCAAGAGTCCCCAAGGATCATCCAAGCACTCCAGAGTGACTTCAGGTGCTATTGCAAGCTCCAATGTACTGAGGATCACCATTTGGCATGTTTCACCAACATTTTAATGCTTGTTTTAGTTTATAGGACCCTTCACTTCAGAGGCCATTTACTATAGCCTGCATTGCTCTGATCGAAAATCCAAGAAAATTTGCATTGTGAAACTTTTAATTTCCTTTCCAACGGTGAAAAAATTAAGTCTCTAGCTCTTCTGGTTCAAAAGTTATGGCCGTTTGAAATTTCACATTTTTTCGGCAAAGAATTTTTTTTCGTCAAAACAAGCACTCCAGAATGACTTCGGACGTTGTTCTAAGTGTTCCCAAGGGTCATCTAAGCACTCCAGAATGACTTCAGACGTTGTTCCAAGAGTCCCCAAGGGTCATCCATGCACTCCAGAATGACTTCAGACGTTGTTCCAAGTGTCCCCATGGGTCATCCAAGCACTCCAGAATGACTTCAGACGTTGTTCCAAGTGTCTCCAAGGGTCATCCAAGCACTCCAGACTGACTCAGACGTGTTCCAAGAGTCTCCAAGGGTCATCCAAACACTCCAGATTGACTTCAGACGTAGTTCCAAGTGTCTCCAAGGGTCATCCAAACACTCCAGAATGACTTCAGATGCTATTGCAAGCCCCAATGTACTTAGGATCACCATATGGCATGTTTCACCAACATTTTAATGTTTGTTTTAGTTTATAGAAACCCTTCACTTCAGAGGCCATTTACTATATCCTGCGTTGCTCTGATCAAAAATCCAAGAAAATTTGCATGGTGCAACTTTTAATTTCCTTTCCAACGGTGAAAAAATTAAGTCTCTAGCTCTTCTGGTTCAAAAGTTATGGCCGTTTGAAATTTCACATTTTTTCGCAAAAACAAATTTTTTCGTCAAATCAAGCACTCCAGAATGACTTCAGACGTTGTTCCAAGTGTCTCCAAGGGTCATCCAAGCACTCCAGAATGACTTCAGACGTTGTTCCAAGAGTCTCCAAGGGTCATCCAAACACTCCAGATTGACTTCAGACGTTGTTCCAAGTGTCTCCAAGGGTCATCCAAGCACTCCAGAATGACTTCACACGTTGTTCCAAGTGTCTCCAAGGGTCATCCAAGCACTCCAGAGTGACTTCAGGTGCTATTGCAAGCTCCAATGTACTTAGGATCACCATTTGGCATGTTTCACCAACATTTTAATGTTTGTTTTAGTTTATAGAAACCCTTCACTTCAGAGGCCATTTACTATACCCTGCGTTGCTCTGATCCAAAATCCAAGAAAATTTGCACTGTGCAACTTTTATTTCCTTTCCAACGGTGAAAAAATTAAGTCTCTAGCTCTTCTGGTTCAAAAGTTATGGCCGTTTGAAATTTCACATTTTTTCGGCAAAGAATTTTTTTTCGTCAAAACAAGCACTCCAGAATGACTTCGGACGTTGTTCTAAGTGTTCCCAAGGGTCATCTAAGCACTCCAGAATGACTTCAGACGTTGTTCCAAGAGTCCCCAAGGGTCATCCATGCACTCCAGAATGACTTCAGACGTTGTTCCAAGAGTCCCCAAGGGTCATCCAAGCACTCCAGAATGACTTCAGACGTTGTTCCAAGTGTCCCCATGGGTCATCCAAGCACTCCAGAATGACTTCAGACGTTGTTCCAAGAGTCCCCAAGGATCATCCAAGCACTCCAGAGTGACTTCAGGTGCTATTGCAAGCTCCAATGTACTGAGGATCACCATTTGGCATGTTTCACCAACATTTTAATGCTTTTTTTAGTTTATAGGACCCTTCACTTCAGAGGCCATTTACTATAGCCTGCGTTGCTCTGATCTCATATCCAAGAAAATTTGCATTGTGCAACTTTTAATTTCCTTTCCAACGGTGAAAAAATTAAGTCTCTAGCTCTTCTGGTTCAAAAGTTATGGCCGTTTGAAATTTAACCTTTTTTCGCAAAAACAATTTTTTTCGTCAAAACAAGCACTCCAGAATGACTTCAGACGTTGTTCTAAGTGTCTCAAAGGGTCATCTAAGCACTCCAGAATGAATTCAGACGTTGTTCTAAGTGTCTCAAAGGGTCATCTAAGCACTCACGAATGAATTCAGACGTTGTTCTAAGTGTTCCCAAGGGTCATCTAAGCACCCCAGAATGACTTCAGACGTTGTTCTAAGTGTTCCCAAGGGTCATCTAAGCACCCCAGAATGACTTCAGACGTTGTTCCAAGAGTCTCCAAGGGTCATCTAAGCACTCCAGAATGACTTCAGACGTGGTTCCAAGTGTCCCCAAGGGTCATCCAGGCACTCCAGTATGACTTCAGACGTTGTTCCAAGAGTCCCCAAGGGTCATCCAAGCACTCCAGAATGACTTCAGACGTTGTTCCAAGAGTCCCCAAGGATCATCCAAGCACTCCAGAGTGACTTCAGGTGCTATTGCAAGCTCCAATGTACTGAGGATCACCATTGGCATGTTTCACCAACATTTTAATGCTTGTTTAGTTTATAGGACCCTTCACTTCAGAGGCCATTTACTATAGCCTGCATTGCTCTGATCTCAAATCCAAGAAAATTTGCATTGTGCAACTTTTAATTTCCTTTCCAACGGTGAAAAATTAAGTCTCTAGCTCTTCTGGTTCAAAAGTTATGGCCGTTTGAAATTTAACCTTTTTTCGCAAAAACAATTTTTTTTCGTCAAAACAAGCACTCCAGAATGACTTCAGACGTGGTTCCAAGTGTCCCCAAGGGTCATCCAGGCACTCCAGTATGACTTCAGACGTTGTTCCAAGAGTCCCCAAGGGTCATCCAAGCACTCCAGAATGACTTCAGACGTTGTTCCAAGAGTCCTCAAGGATCATCCAAGCACTCCAGAGTGACTTCAGGTGCTATTGCAAGCTCCAATGTACTGAGGATCACCATTTGGCATGTTTCACCAACATTTTAATGCTTGTTTAGTTTATAGAAACCCTTCACTTCAGAGGCCATTTACTATAGCCTGCGTTGCTCTGATCTCATATCCAAGAAAATTTGCATTGTGCAACTTTTAATTTCCTTTCCAACGGTGAAAAAATTAAGTCTCTAGCTCTTCTGGTTCAAAAGTTATGGCCGTTTGAAATTTAACCTTTTTTCGCAAAAACAAATTTTTTTGTCAAAACAAGCACTCCAGAATGACTTCAGACGTTGTTCCAAGAGTCCCCAAGGGTCATCCAAGCACTCCAGAATGACTTCAGACGTTGTTCCAAGTGTTCCCAAGGGTCATCTAAGCACTCCAGAATGACTTCAGACGTTGTTCCAAGAGTCCCCAAGGGTCATCCATGCACTCCAGAATGACTTCAGACGTTGTTCCAAGAGTCTCCAAGGGTCATCTAAGCACTCCAGAATGACTTCGGACGTTGTTCTAAGTGTTCCCAGGGTCATCTAAGCACTCCAGAATGACTTCAGACGTTGTTCCAAGAGTCCCCAAGGGTCATCCAAGCACTCCAGAATGACTTCAGACGTTGTTCCAAGTGTCTCCAAGGGTCATCCAAGCACTCCAGAATGACTTCAGACGTTGTTCCAAGATTCCCAAGGGTCATCCAAGCACTCCAGAATGACTTCAGACGTTGTTCCAAGAGTCGCCAAGGATCATCCAAGCACTCCAGAGTGACTTCAGGTGCTATTGCAAGCTCCAATGTACTGAGGATCACCATTTGGCATGTTTCACCAACATTTTAATGCTTTTTTTAGTTTATAGGACCCTTCACTTCAGAGGCCATTTACTATAGCCTGCGTTGCTCTGATCTCATATCCAAGAAAATTTGCATTGTGCAACTTTTAATTTCCTTTCCAACGGTGAAAAAATTAAGTCTCTAGCTCTTCTGGTTCAAAAGTTATGGCCGTTTGAAATTTAACCTTTTTTCGCAAAAACAAATTTTTTTCGTCAAAACAAGCACTCCAGAATGACTTCAGACGTTGTTCTAAGTGTCTCAAAGGGTCATCTAAGCACTCCAGAATGAATTCAGACGTTGTTCTAAGTGTCTCAAGGGTCATCTAAGCACTCACGAATGAATTCAGACGTTGTTCTAAGTGTTCCCAAGGGTCATCTAAGCACCCCAGAATGACTTCAGACGTTGTTCTAAGTGTTCCCAAGGGTCATCTAAGCACCCCAGAATGACTTCAGACGTTGTTCCAAGAGTCTCCAAGGGTCATCTAAGCACTCCAGAATGACTTCAGACGTGGTTCCAAGTGTCCCCAAGGGTCATCCAGGCACTCCAGTATGACTTCAGACGTTGTTCCAAGAGTCCCCAAGGGTCATCCAAGCACTCCAGAATGACTTCAGACGTTGTTCCAAGAGTCCCCAAGGATCATCCAAGCACTCCAGAGTGACTTCAGGTGCTATTGCAAGCTCCAATGTACTGAGGATCACCATTTGGCATGTTTCACCAACATTTTAATGCTTGTTTTAGTTTATAGGACCCTTCACTTCAGAGGCCATTTACTATAGCCTGCATTGCTCTGATCTCAAATCCAAGAAAATTTGCATTGTGCAACTTTTAATTTCCTTTCCAACGGTGAAAAAATTAAGTCTCTAGCTCTTCTGGTTCAAAGTTATGGCCGTTTGAAATTTCACCTTTTTTCGGCAAAACAAATTTTTTTTGTCAAAACAAGCACTCCAGAATGACTTCAGACGTTGTTCCAAGAGTCCCCATGGGTCATCCAAGCACTCCAGAATGACTTCAGACGTTGTTCCAAGAGTCCCCAAGGGTCATCAAAGCACTCCAGAATGACTTCAGACGTTGTTCCAAGTGTCTCCAAGGGTCATCCAAGCACTCCAGAATGACTTCAGACGTTGTTCCAAGAGTCCCAAAGGGTCATCCAAGCACTCCAGAATGACTTCAGACGTTGTTCCAAGTGTCTCAAAGGGTCATTCAAGCACTCCAGAATGACTTCAGACGTTGTTCAAAGTGTCCCCAAGGGTCATCCAAGCACTCCAGAATGACTTCTGACGTTGTTTCAAGAGTCCCCAAGGGTCATCCAAGCACTCCAGAATGACTTCAGATGCTATTGCAAGCTCCACTGTACTTAAGATCACCATTTGGCATGTTCCACCAACATTTTAAGGTTTGTTTTAGTTTATAGAAACCCTTCACTTCAGAGGCCATTTACTATATCCTGCGTTGCTCTGATCGAAAATCCAAGAAAATTTGCATTGTAAAACTTTTAATTTCCTTTCCAACGGTGAAAAAATTAAGTCTCTAGCTCTTCTGGTTCAAAAGTTATGGCCGTTTGAAATTTAACCTTTTTTCGCAAAAACAATTTTTTTTCGTCAAAACAAGCACTCCAGAATGACTTCGGACGTTGTTCTAAGTGTTCCCAAGGGTCATCTAAGCACTCCAGAATGACTTCAGACGTTGTTCCAAGAGTCCCCAAGGGTCATCCATGCACTCCAGAATGACTTCAGACGTTGTTCCAAGTGTCTCCAAGGGTCATCCAAGCACTCCAGAATGACTTCAGACGTTGTTCCAAGTGTCCCCAAGGGTCATCCAAGCACTCCAGAATGACTTCAGACGTTGTTCCAAGTGTCTCCAAGGGTCATCCAAGCACTCCAGAATGACTTCAGACGTTGTTCCAAGATTCCCCAAGGGTCATCCAAGCACTCCAGAATGACTTCAGACGTTGTTCCAAGTGTCCCCAAGGATCATCCAAGCACTCCAGAGTGACTTCAGGTGCTATTGCAAGCTCCAATGTACTTAGGATCACCATTTGGCATGTTTCACCAACATTTTAATGCTTGTTTTAGTTTATAGGACCCTTCACTTCAGAGGCCATTTACTATAGCCTGCGTTGCTCTGCTCTCAAATCCAAGAAAATTTGCATTGTGCAACTTTTAATTTCCTTTCCAACGGTGAAAAAATTAAGTCTATAGCTCTTCTGGTTCAAAAGTTATGGCCGTTTGAAATTTAACCTTTTTTTCGCAAAAACCCAATTTTTTTCGTCAAAACAAGCACTCCAGAATGACTTCGGACGTGTTCTAAGTGTTCCCAAGGGTCATCTAAGCACTCCAGAATGACTTCAGACGTTGTTCCAAGAGTCCCCAAGGGTCATCCATGCACTCCAGAATGACTTCAGACGTTGTTCCAAGAGTCCCCAAGGGTCATCCAAGCACTCCAGAATGACTTCAGACGTTGTTCCAAGTGTCCCCATGGGTCATCCAAGCACTCCAGAATGACTTCAGACGTTGTTCCAAGAGTCCCCAAGGATCATCCAAGCACTCCAGAGTGACTTCAGGTGCTATTGCAAGCTCCAATGTACTGAGGATCACCATTTGGCATGTTTCACCAACATTTTAATGCTTTTTTAGTTTATAGGACCCTTCACTTCAAAGGCCATTTACTATAGCCTGCGTTGCTCTGATCTCAAATCCAAGAAAATTTGCATTGTGCAACTTTTAATTTCCTTTCCAACGGTGAAAAAATTAAGTCTCTAGCTCTTCTGGTTCAAAAGTTATGGCCGTTTGAAATTTCACATTTTTTCGGCAAAGAATTTTTTTTCGTCAAAACAAGCACTCCAGAATGACTTCGGACGTTGTTCTAAGTGTTCCCAAGGGTCATCTAAGCACTCCAGAATGACTTCAGACGTTGTTCCAAGAGTCCCCAAGGGTCATCCATGCACTCCAGAATGACTTCAGACGTTGTTCCAAGTGTCCCCATGGGTCATCCAAGCACTCCAGAATGACTTCAGACGTTGTTCCAAGTGTCTCCAAGGGTCATCCAAGCACTCCAGAATGACTTCAGACGTTGTTCCAAGAGTCTCCAAGGGTCATCCAAACACTCCAGATTGACTTCAGACGTAGTTCCAAGTGTCTCCAAGGGTCATCCAAACACTCCAGAATGACTTCAGATGCTATTGCAAGCCCCAATGTACTTAGGATCACCATATGGCATGTTTCAACAACATTTTAATGTTTGTTTTAGTTTATAGAAACCCTTCACTTCAGAGGCCATTTACTATACCCTGCGTTGCTCTGATCCAAAATCCAAGAAAATTTGCACTGTGCAACTTTTAATTTCCTTTCCAACGGTGAAAAAATTAAGTCTCTAGCTCTTCTGGTTCAAAAGTTATGGCCGTTTGAAATTTCACATTTTTTCGCAAAAACAAAATTTTTTTCGTCAAATCAAGCACTCCAGAATGACTTCAGACGTTGTTCCAAGTGTCTCCAAGGGTCATCCAAGCACTCCAGATTGACTTCAGACGTAGTTCCAAGTGTCTCCAAGGGTCATCCAAACACTCCAGAATGACTTCAGATGCTATTGCAAGCCCCAATGTACTTAGGATCACCATATGGCATGTTTCAACAACATTTTAATGTTTGTTTTAGTTTATAGAAACCCTTCACTTCAGAGGCCATTTACTATAGCCTGCGTTGCTCTGATCTCATATCCAAGAAAATTTGCATTGTGAAACTTTTAATTTACTTTCCAACGGTGAAAAAATTAAGTCTCTAGCTCTTCTGGTTCAAAAGTTATGGCCGTTTGAAATTTAACCTTTTTTCGCAAAAACAAATTTTTTTCGTCAAAACAAGCACTCCAGAATGACCTCAGACGTTGTTCCAAGTGTCCCCATGGGTCATCCAAGCACTCCAGAATGACTTCAGACGTTGTTACAAGAGTCCCCAAGGGTCATCCAAGCACTCCAGAATGACCTCAGACGTTGTTCCAAGTGTCCCCAAGGGTCATCCAAGCACTCCAGAATGACTTCAGACGTTGTTCCAAGAGTCCCAAGGGTCATCCAAGCACTCCAGAATGACTTCAGACGTTGTTCCAAGTGTCCCTAAGGGTCATCAAAGCACTCCAGAATGACTCCACACGTTGTTTCAAGTGTCTCCAAGGGTCATCCAAGCACTCCAGAATGACTTCAGACGTTGTTTCAAGAGTCCGCAAGGGTCATCCAAGCACTCCAGAATGACTTCAGACTGTAGCATGCACATGCACATGCTATACTGTTTTCAATCAGTTCACACACATTTCTTATTACACTTAATAAACACAAAATTGTCAACACAACACAACACACAAAAAGACCAAATTCCAACCACTCAAGATACCAACACAACCCAAACCACATAAATATCCTTACGTCAGGAATTGTAAGTCAGCAGAAAAACCCTTATCCAAAAACACTTAAAACACACAAGCGACACACAACCCCGGAGGTGCGAAAAAAACCTTACCCAGCACAAAACGCTTCAAGTGGGTAAAGCGTAAATACACAGCATTGCATAATAGCAACCAACAGTTAATAAATAATGAAATAGGAGACACCGTACCTCGTGTGTACAAACAGAACCGTAAGCGTAGGAAACAAAACACCGCGTAAGCGTCAGAACCCAGAACTGACCTTACATAATAAGCACAACCATATGTAAACTCAAAACTTGACATTCAGCATAATTGACACAAAATAGAGAGTATAAATAAAACCAACTCCGATCATGGCAGGTCAGATTCGTTCGGACTGTCAGGATAGGACTATGCCCATCCTACATCTATCGAGTTCTCATTTAAAGAGTTTAGATATGTCCCCCTGCCCAAGGTAAGGCCTCTAAACTCCGACGTTTCCAGTAAGGGAAACCTCCTAAAGGATTCTATGATCGCCTGGACGATCAAGTGTCGAACGTCCGCTTCGAAACAGTATCCACCTCAGTTCTACTTAATTCGGCAAACGATGACGAAGGCCACCCTGACCAACGCGAGTTCAAAGTTACTACATAGCAACCGTCCCAAAATCGAATATACCGTGACTATCCCAAAACATACCACATGGCAACCGTAACAGTCATCAAACACATTACATGGCGACCGTGACCTTAATCTGCAATCGGCGGGCAGAAGTATAAACAAATTATTTGTGATACGTACAACGGTAACGTACAGCAGTGTCGTGCTAACGCATCAAATAGTGTAAAAAAAAGTGCGTTTTTGACCATAACCGGTATACGACGGATAAAAGTGTCAAATGTGCAAATTTGTATTGAACAACGCAGCTGGCACAAGTGACCCATATAAAAAAAACAATCGCTATGAATGAGCGACCAAAAGCAAATACAGTGTGGTGTACAAAATGACAACTCATCGAAAATATAAGTGATGAACCGTTTGAAGGACGAAAAAAGTGTGATATAAAGCAATTATGTAAAAAAAAGTGTTTTGACAACCTTCCTCAACGTGCAAAAATGCAACAACATTATGAATAAACCCTTAAGCGATCAGTTTGCAAATTGGAGCTACCTTGAAGTGAGGAACATCGCATCAACCCCAAAACTAAAGTAAACGGAAATAATGATGTCATGAGTAATGAGAAGCAGTGCAGTGAAACCATAAGCAATACCTATGTAGAAGTGATGTTCATTTGAAAGGTGATAGAATGAATGACGAGACTACGGTATACGAGATGTGACTAGTGTGATTGAATGGAACAACCGTTCCCAACGTGGAAGACGACAAGACATCGAGCGACGACTGATGACACCCTACAACTTCACATTAAGCACCAATTAAACACCGAGCACCGGTAACGAGCGTTACACCATGAGCAGCAACAATAACAAATACATGCTATGTATTTAAACAAGGTACAAGGTTACATACGTAAATATGAAATTTTACTGATGAGGCTGCGTAAATATGCAAAAACTATTCGAGAAAATAGAAATATTAGATAAAATTTATGATCAGGTGAAACAGCTGAACAGATGTTATAGGCTTTGCGCGTTAACAACATTAAGGGATAATACTAAGGAAATATACGACGAAATACAAGAACTCCTACGAAAGCACGAATCGTCTATTAAAGATGAAATATTAACAAAGCTAGTTAAGAAGAGTAGATACGTATACTACGAATAAATAAGTGCATAAAAATACACTTCGAGAGACATCCAGATTCGTTAAATACGACATTATCAGAGAACCAATTTGACATAACAATAGAAACGAAACCTGACAAAATGGCTGACATTATGGAATTGATTAAAATCACCACTTCTCTCATATCAAAGTATGATGGTAATGAGAAGGATTTGAAAGGTGTGGTGTCAAACTTAAATGTATTAAAGAAAATAGTAAAGCCAGAAAATAAAGAAACAGTAATACAACTGGTACTAGGACGTCTAACAGGAAAAGCACGAATTGTAGTAGGGGAAGCCCCAACTTCAATTGAAGATATAGTTAGCAAATTACAAGACAGGTGCAGCATAAAGGTAACACCAGAGATCGTAGTATCAAAAATGGACAATACTAAACAGACTGGAACGATAGAAGATTTTGGAAGCGTTATTGAAAAATTAACGCAACAACTAGAAGAGGCATACATTGCAGAAGAGATAGCGCCAGAAGTAGCTAGAAAAAAGGCAACTAAATCAGGAATCAGTGCATTGAGTTATGGACTGAAAGATGGCGAGACCAAAATTATAATGAGATCAAGTAAATTCGAAACCTTGCATGAAGCAATAGAGCAAGCTGTAAAGTTGGAGCTAGAAGATAGAACGAAAAAGGGAAAGAATGATCAGACAAAGATCCTATATTCAAACGCTACCAGGAACAATAGAGGGTATGGAAACAACTACCAAGGAAGGAACAAATTCAACAAATTCTCAAATAATAATAGATATCAGACACAAATCCCACCCAGGTTCCCACCCGCAAGATATGGACAGAACAACAACAGAAATAATAATAACTTCAGATATAACAACAATAACACTAACAACAACAGAAATCAGCATGCAAATCGACAAAATTATTCCAACAGAAACCAGTACGTACAATCAAATAGAAATAATAGCAATTGGCAAAATAATCGAGCGCCTATTCATAACACAGTAACAGCCGAAGAACAGAATAATTTTTTAGGCCACTCTCAAGTATCAGAAAATACCCTATACTAACCATAAACACTGATGCAGATAATTTTGTTAAAGTTAAAATAGAAATTGCAAAGAAAATCTATAGCACACTCATCATAGATACAGGAGCAACCGTATCCGTACTTAAAGCTAGTAAATTACAACCAGGTTGCAAGATCAATACATCTAAAAAATTAACTTTGATAAGCTCTAGTGACCATGAATCAGAGACTTTAGGTACTGCTATGACAACAATTCACTTTGGCGATTATTCCATTATACACGAATTTCATATAATAGAAGACGTAGAATCCATTTTTTCTGACGGAGTGTTAGGAAAAGACTTTATAAAGCACAGATGTATTGTTGATTATGTTAATTGGATGATATACTTCTCATTTGATAACGGATTGATTTCACATCCAATAGAAGACAATGTAAATGGAAATTATATTTTACCAAAACGAAGGTAAGTTGTACGAAAAATAACCATACCAAACTTGACAGAAGATTCAATCATCTTATCACAGGAAATCCAACCAGGAGTGTTTTGCGGAAACACAATAGTCTCAAAACGTAATCAGTATATCAAATTCATTAATACCACAGATAAAGATGTTTCTTTTAACATAAAATCTTATACACCAGAAGTTGAACCATTAAGAGAGTATGAGCAATTACAGAAGAAACTTGACACATCTAAGGAACGAATTCAGAAAATTCATAACAAAATCCATATAGAAAATATTCCACAAATAGCAAGAGAAGAGTTAGAAAATCTTAAAGAGAAAATCTTGGAAGAGTTAGTTGTTCCAAGAGTCTCCAAGGGTCATCCAACCACTCCAGAATGACTTCAGACGTTGTTCCAAGAGTCTCCAAGGGTCATCCAAGCACTCCAGAATGACGTCAGATGCTATTGCAAGCTCCAATGTACTGAGGATAACCATTTGGCATGTTTCACCAACATTTTAATGCTTGTTTTAGTTTATAGAAACCCTTCACTTCAGAGGCCATTTACTATAGCCTGTGTTGCTCTGATCTTAAATCCAAGGAAATTTGCATTGTGCAACTTTTAATTTCCTTTCCAACGGTGAAAAAATTAAGTTTCTAGCTCTTCTGGTTCAAAAGTTATGGCCGTTTGAAATTTCACATTTTTTCGCAAAAACAAATTTTTTTCGTCAAATCAAGCAATCCAGAATGACTTCAGACGTGGTTCCAATGATCCCCAAGGGTCATCCAAGCACTCCAGAATGACTTCAGACGTTGTTACAAGAGTCTCCAAGGGTCATCCAAGCACTCCAGAATGACTTCAGACGTTGTTACAAGAGTCCCCAAGGGTCATCCAAGCACTCCAGAATGACCTCAGACGTTGTTCCAAGTGTCCCCAAGGGTCATCCAAGCACTCCAGAATGACTTCAGACGTTGTTCCAAGAGTCTCCAAGGGTCATCCAACCACTCCAGAATGACTTCAGACGTTGTTACAAGAGTCTCCAAGGGTCATCCAAGCACTCCAGAATGACTTCAGACGTTGTTACAAGAGTCCCCAAGGGTCATCCAAGCACTCCAGAATGACCTCAGACGTTGTTCCAAGTGTCCCCAAGGGTCATCCAAGCACTCCAGAATGACTTCAGACGTTGTTCCAAGAGTCCCCAAGGGTCATCCAAGCACTCCAGAATGACTTCAGACGTTGTTCCAAGTGTCCCTAAGGGTCATCAAAGCACTCCAGAATGACTCCACACGTTGTTTCAAGTGTCTCCAAGGGTCATCCAAGCACTCCAGAATGACTTCAGACGTTGTTTCAAGAGTCCGCAAGGGTCATCCAAGCACTCCAGAATGACTTCAGACTGTAGCATGCACATGCACATGCTATACTGTTTTCAATCAGTTCACACACATTTCTTATTACACTTAATAAACACAAAATTGTCAACACAACACAACACACAAAAAGACCAAATTCCAACCACTCAAGATACCAACACAACCCAAACCACATAAATATCCTTACGTCAGGAATTGTAAGTCAGCAGAAAAACCCTTATCCAAAAACACTTAAAACACACAAGCGACACACAACCCCGGAGGTGCGAAAAAAACCTTACCCAGCACAAAACGCTTCAAGTGGGTAAAGCGTAAATACACAGCATTGCATAATAGCAACCAACAGTTAATAAATAATGAAATAGGAGACACCGTACCTCGTGTGTACAAACAGAACCGTAAGCGTAGGAAACAAAACACCGCGTAAGCGTCAGAACCCAGAACTGACCTTACATAATAAGCACAACCATATGTAAACTCAAAACTTGACATTCAGCATAATTGACACAAAATAGAGAGTATAAATAAAACCAACTCCGATCATGGCAGGTCAGATTCGTTCGGACTGTCAGGATAGGACTATGCCCATCCTACATCTATCGAGTTCTCATTTAAAGAGTTTAGATATGTCCCCCTGCCCAAGGTAAGGCCTCTAAACTCCGACGTTTCCAGTAAGGGAAACCTCCTAAAGGATTCTATGATCGCCTGGACGATCAAGTGTCGAACGTCCGCTTCGAAACAGTATCCACCTCAGTTCTACTTAATTCGGCAAACGATGACGAAGGCCACCCTGACCAACGCGAGTTCAAAGTTACTACATAGCAACCGTCCCAAAATCGAATATACCGTGACTATCCCAAAACATACCACATGGCAACCGTAACAGTCATCAAACACATTACATGGCGACCGTGACCTTAATCTGCAATCGGCGGGCAGAAGTATAAACAAATTATTTGTGATACGTACAACGGTAACGTACAGCAGTGTCGTGCTAACGCATCAAATAGTGTAAAAAAAAGTGCGTTTTTGACCATAACCGGTATACGACGGATAAAAGTGTCAAATGTGCAAATTTGTATTGAACAACGCAGCTGGCACAAGTGACCCATATAAAAAAAACAATCGCTATGAATGAGCGACCAAAAGCAAATACAGTGTGGTGTACAAAATGACAACTCATCGAAAATATAAGTGATGAACCGTTTGAAGGACGAAAAAAGTGTGATATAAAGCAATTATGTAAAAAAAGTGTTTTGACAACCTTCCTCAACGTGCAAAAATGCAACAACATTATGAATAAACCCTTAAGCGATCAGTTTGCAAATTGGAGCTACCTTGAAGTGAGGAACATCGCATCAACCCCAAAACTAAAGTAAACGGAAATAATGATGTCATGAGTAATGAGAAGCAGTGCAGTGAAACCATAAGCAATACCTATGTAGAAGTGATGTTCATTTGAAAGGTGATAGAATGAATGACGAGACTACGGTATACGAGATGTGACTAGTGTGATTGAATGGAACAACCGTTCCCAACGTGGAAGACGACAAGACATCGAGCGACGACTGATGACACCCTACAACTTCACATTAAGCACCAATTAAACACCGAGCACCGGTAACGAGCGTTACACCATGAGCAGCAACAATAACAAATACATGCTATGTATTTAAACAAGGTACAAGGTTACATACGTAAATATGAAATTTTACTGATGAGGCTGCGTAAATATGCAAAAACTATTCGAGAAAATAGAAATATTAGATAAAATTTATGATCAGGTGAAACAGCTGAACAGATGTTATAGGCTTTGCGCGTTAACAACATTAAGGGATAATACTAAGGAAATATACGACGAAATACAAGAACTCCTACGAAAGCACGAATCGTCTATTAAAGATGAAATATTAACAAAGCTAGTTAAAAAGAGTAGATACGTATACTACGAAATAAATAAGTGCATAAAAATACACTTCGAGAGACATCCAGATTCGTTAAATACGACATTATCAGAGAACCAATTTGACATAACAATAGAAACAAAACCTGACAAAATGGCTGACATTATGGAATTGATTAAAATCACCACTACTCTCATATCAAAGTATGATGGTAATGAGAAGGATTTGAAAGGTGTGGTGTCAAACTTAAATGTATTAAAGAAAATAGTAAAGCCAGAAAATAAAGAAACAGTAATACAACTGGTACTAGGACGTCTAACAGGAAAAGCACGAATTGTAGTAGGGGAAGCCCCAACTTCAATTGAAGATATAGTTAACAAACTACAAGACAGATGCAGCATAAAGGTAACACCAGAGATCGTAGTATCAAAAATGGACAATACTAAACAGACTGGAACGATAGAAGATTTTGGAAGCGTTATTGAAAAATTAACGCAACAACTAGAAGAGGCATACATTGCAGAAGAGATAGCGCCAGAAGTAGCTAGAAAAAAGGCAACTAAATCAGGAATCAGTGCATTGAGTTATGGACTGAAAGATGGCGAGACCAAAATTATAATGAGATCAAGTAAATTCGAAACCTTGCATGAAGCAATAGAGCAAGCTGTAAAGTTGGAGCTAGAAGATAGAACGAAAAAGGGAAGAATGATCAGACAAAGATCCTATATTCAAACGCTACCAGGAACAATAGAGGGTATGGAAACAACTACCAAGGAAGGAACAAATTCAACAAATTCTCAAATAATAATAGATATCAGACACAAATCCCACCCAGGTTCCCACCCGCAAGATATGGACAGAACAACAACAGAAATAATAATAACTTCAGATATAACAACAATAACACTAACAACAACAGAAATCAGCATGCAAATCGACAAAATTATTCCAACAGAAACCAGTACGTACAATCAAATAGAAATAATAGCAATTGGCAAAATAATCGAGCGCCTATTCATAACACAGTAACAGCCGAAGAACAGAATAATTTTTTAGGCCACTCTCAAGTATCAGAAAATACCCTATACTAACCATAAACACTGATGCAGATAATTTTGTTAAAGTTAAAATAGAAATTGCAAAGGAAATCTATAGCACACTCATCATAGATACCGGAGCAACCGTATCCGTACTTAAAGCTAGTAAATTACAACCAGGTTGCAAGATCAATACATCTAAAAAATTAACTTTGATAAGCTCTATTGACCATGAATCAGAGACTTTAGGTACTGCTATGACAACAATTCACTTTGGCGATTATTCCATTATACACGAATTTCATATAATAGAAGACGTAGAATCCATTTTTTCTGACGGAGTGTTAGGAAAAGACTTTATAAAGCACAGATGTATTGTTGATTATGTTAATTGGATGATATACTTCTCATTTGATAACGGATTGATTTCACATCCAATAGAAGACAATGTAAATGGAAATTATATTTTACCAAAACGAAGGTAAGTTGTACGAAAAATAACCATACCAAACTTGACAGAAGATTCAATCATCTTATCACAGGAAATCCAACCAGGAGTGTTTTGCGGAAACACAATAGTCTCAAAACGTAATCAGTATATCAAATTCATTAATACCACAGATAAAGATGTTTCTTTTAACATAAAATCTTATACACCAGAAGTTGAACCATTAAGAGAGTATGAGCAATTACAGAAGAAACTTGACACATCTAAGGAACGAATTCAGAAAATTCATAACAAAATCCATATAGAAAATATTCCACAAATAGCAAGAGAAGAGTTAGAAAATCTTAAAGAGAAAATCTTGGAAGAGTTAGTTGTTCCAAGAGTCTCCAAGGGTCATCCAACCACTCCAGAATGACTTCAGACGTTGTTCCAAGAGTCTCCAAGGGTCATCCAAGCACTCCAGAATGACGTCAGATGCTATTGCAAGCTCCAATGTACTGAGGATAACCATTTGGCATGTTTCACCAACATTTTAATGCTTGTTTTAGTTTATAGAAACCCTTCACTTCAGAGGCCATTTACTATAGCCTGTGTTGCTCTGATCTTAAATCCAAGGAAATTTGCATTGTGCAACTTTTAATTTCCTTTCCAACGGTGAAAAAATTAAGTTTCTAGCTCTTCTGGTTCAAAAGTTATGGCCGTTTGAAATTTCACATTTTTTCGCAAAAACAAATTTTTTTCGTCAAATCAAGCAATCCAGAATGACTTCAGACGTGGTTCCAATGATCCCCAAGGGTCATCCAAGCACTCCAGAATGACTTCAGACGTTGTTACAAGAGTCTCCAAGGGTCATCCAAGCACTCCAGAATGACTTCAGACGTTGTTACAAGAGTCCCCAAGGGTCATCCAAGCACTCCAGAATGACCTCAGACGTTGTTCCAAGTGTCCCCAAGGGTCATCCAAGCACTCCAGAATGACTTCAGACGTTGTTCCAAGAGTCTCCAAGGGTCATCCAACCACTCCAGAATGACTTCAGACGTTGTTACAAGAGTCTCCAAGGGTCATCCAAGCACTCCAGAATGACTTCAGACGTTGTTACAAGAGTCCCCAAGGGTCATCCAAGCACTCCAGAATGACCTCAGACGTTGTTCCAAGTGTCCCCATGGGTCATCCAAGCACTCCAGAATGACTTCAGACGTTGTTACAAGAGTCCCCAAGGGTCATCCAAGCACTCCAGAATGACCTCAGACGTTGTTCCAAGTGTCCCCAAGGGTCATCCAAGCACTCCAGAATGACTTCAGACGTTGTTCCAAGAGTCCCCAAGGGTCATCCAAGCACTCCAGAATGACTTCAGACGTTGTTCCAAGTGTCCCTAAGGGTCATCAAAGCACTCCAGAATGACTCCACACGTTGTTTCAAGTGTCTCCAAGGGTCATCCAAGCACTCCAGAATGACTTCAGACGTTGTTTCAAGAGTCCGCAAGGGTCATCCAAGCACTCCAGAATGACTTCAGACTGTAGCATGCACATGCACATGCTATACTGTTTTCAATCAGTTCACACACATTTCTTATTACACTTAATAAACACAAAATTGTCAACACAACACAACACACAAAAAGACCAAATTCCAACCACTCAAGATACCAACACAACCCAAACCACATAAATATCCTTACGTCAGGAATTGTAAGTCAGCAGAAAAACCCTTATCCAAAAACACTTAAAACACACAAGCGACACACAACCCCGGAGGTGCGAAAAAAACCTTACCCAGCACAAAACGCTTCAAGTGGGTGAAGCGTAAATACACAGCATTGCATAATAGCAACCAACAGTTAATAAATAATGAAATAGGAGACACCGTACCTCGTGTGTACAAACAGAACCGTAAGCGTAGGAAACAAAACACCGCGTAAGCGTCAGAACCCAGAACTGACCTTACATAATAAGCACAACCATATGTAAACTCAAAACTTGACATTCAGCATAATTGACACAAAATAGAGAGTATAAATAAAACCAACTCCGATCATGGCAGGTCAGATTCGTTCGGACTGTCAGGATAGGACTATGCCCATCCTACATCTATCGAGTTCTCATTTAAAGAGTTTAGATATGTCCCCCTGCCCAAGGTAAGGCCTCTAAACTCCGACGTTTCCAGTAAGGGAAACCTCCTAAAGGATTCTATGATCGCCTGGACGATCAAGTGTCGAACGTCCGCTTCGAAACAGTATCCACCTCAGTTCTACTTAATTCGGCAAACGATGACGAAGGCCACCCTGACCAACGCGAGTTCAAAGTTACTACATAGCAACCGTCCCAAAATCGAATATACCGTGACTATCCCAAAACATACCACATGGCAACCGTAACAGTCATCAAACACATTACATGGCGACCGTGACCTTAATCTGCAATCGGCGGGCAGAAGTATAAACAAATTATTTGTGATACGTACAACGGTAACGTACAGCAGTGTCGTGCTAACGCATCAAATAGTGTAAAAAAAAAGTGCGTTTTTGACCATAACCGGTATACGACGGATAAAAGTGTCAAATGTGCAAATTTGTATTGAACAACGCAGCTGGCACAAGTGACCCATATAAAAAAAAAACAATCGCTGTGAATGAGCGACCAAAAGCAAATACAGTGTGGTGTACAAAATGACAACTCATCGAAAATATAAGTGATGAACCGTTTGAAGGGCGAAAAAAAAAGTGTGATATAAAGCAATTATGTAAAAAAAAGTGTTGTGACAACCTTCCTCAACGTGCAAAAATGCAACAACATTATGAATAAACCCTTAAGCGATCAGTTTGCAAATTGGAGCTACCTTGAAGTGAGGAACATCGCATCAACCCCAAAACTAAAGTAAACGGAAATAATGATGTCATGAGTAATGAGAAGCAGTGCAGTGAAACCATAAGCAATACCTATGTAGAAGTGATGTTCATTTGAAAGGTGATAGAATGAATGACGAGACTACGGTATACGAGATGTGACTAGTGTGATTGAATGGAACAACCGTTCCCAACGTGGAAGACGACAAGACATCGAGCGACGACTGATGACACCCTACAACTTCACATTAAGCACCAATTAAACACCGAGCACCGGTAACGAGCGTTACACCATGAGCAGCAACAATAACAAATACATGCTATGTATTTAAACAAGGTACAAGGTTACATACGTAAATATGAAATTTTACTGATGAGGCTGCGTAAATATGCAAAAACTATTCGAGAAAATAGAAATATCAGATAAAATTTATGATCAGGTGAAACAGCTGAACAGATGTTATAGGCTTTGCGCGTTAACAACATTAAGGGATAATACTAAGGAAATATACGACGAAATACAAGAACTCCTACGAAAGCACGAATCGTCTATTAAAGATGAAATATTAACAAAGCTAGTTAAAAAGAGTAGATACGTATACTACGAAATAAATAAGTGCATAAAAATACACTTCGAGAGACATCCAGATTCGTTAAATACGACATTATCAGAGAACCAATTTGACATAACAATAGAAACAAAACCTGACAAAATGGCTGACATTATGGAATTGATTAAAATCACCACTACTCTCATATCAAAGTATGATGGTAATGAGAAGGATTTGAAAGGTGTGGTGTCAAACTTAAATGTATTAAGAAAATAGTAAAGCCAGAAAATAAAGAAACAGTAATACAACTGGTACTAGGACGTCTAACAGGAAAAGCACGAATTGTAGTAGGGGAAGCCCCAACTTCAATTGAAGATATAGTTAACAAACTACAAGACAGATGCAGCATAAAGGTAACACCAGAGATCGTAGTATCAAAAATGGACAATACTAAACAGACTGGAACGATAGAAGATTTTGGAAGCGTTATTGAAAAATTAACGCAACAACTAGAAGAGGCATACATTGCAGAAGAGATAGCGCCAGAAGTAGCTAGAAAAAAGGCAACTAAATCAGAATCAGTGCATTGAGTTATGGACTGAAAGATGGCGAGACCAAAATTATAATGAGATCAAGTAAATTCGAACCTTGCATGAAGCAATAGAGCAAGCTGTAAAGTTGGAGCTAGAAGATAGAACGAAAAAGGGAAAGAATGGTCAGACAAAGATCCTATATTCAAACGCTACCAGGAACAATAGAGGGTATGGAAACAACTACCAAGGAAGGAACAAATTCAACAAATTCTCAAATAATAATAGATATCAGACACAAATCCCACCCAGGTTCCCACCCGCAAGATATGGACAGAACAACAACAGAAATAATAATAACTTCAGATATAACAACAATAACACTAACAACAACAGAAATCAGCATGCAAATCGACAAAATTATTCCAACAGAAACCAGTACGTACAATCAAATAGAAATAATAGCAATTGGCAAAATAATCGAGCGCCTATTCATAACACAGTAACAGCCGAAGAACAGAATAATTTTTTAGGCCACTCTCAAGTATCAGAAAATACCCTATACTAACCATAAACACTGATGCAGATAATTTTGTTAAAGTTAAAATAGAAATTGCAAAGGAAATCTATAGCACACTCATCATAGATACCGGAGCAACCGTATCCGTACTTAAAGCTAGTAAATTACAACCAGGTTGCAAGATCTATACATCTAAAAAATTAACTTTGATAAGCTCTATTGACCATGAATCAGAGACTTTAGGTACTGCTATGACAACAATTCACTTTGGCGATTATTCCATTATACACGAATTTCATATAATAGAAGACGTAGAATCCATTTTTTCTGACGGAGTGTTAGGAAAAGACTTTATAAAGCACAGATGTATTGTTGATTATGTTAATTGGATGATATACTTCTCATTTGATAACGGATTGATTTCACATCCAATAGAAGACAATGTAAATGGAAATTATATTTTACCAAAACGAAGGTAAGTTGTACGAAAAATAACCATACCAAACTTGACAGAAGATTCAATCATCTTATCACAGGAAATCCAACCAGGAGTGTTTTGCGGAAACACAATAGTCTCAAAACGTAATCAGTATATCAAATTCATTAATACCACAGATAAAGATGTTTCTTTTAACATAAAATCTTATACACCAGAAGTTGAACCATTAAGAGAGTATGAGCAATTACAGAAGAAACTTGACACATCTAAGGAACGAATTCAGAAAATTCATAACAAAATCCATATAGAAAATATTCCACAAATAGCAAGAGAAGAGTTAGAAAATCTTAAAGAGAAAATCTTGGAAGAGTTAGTTGTTCCAAGAGTCTCCAAGGGTCATCCAACCACTCCAGAATGACTTCAGACGTTGTTCCAAGTGTCCCCAGGGGTCATCCAAGCACTCCAGAGTGACTTCAGAGGTTGTTCCAAGAGTCTCCAAGGGTCATCCAACCACTCCAGAATGACTTCAGACGTTGTTACAAGAGTCTCCAAGGGTCATCCAAGCACTCCAGAATGACTTCAGACGTTGTTACAAGAGTCCCCAAGGGTCATCCAAGCACTCCAGAATGACCTCAGACGTTGTTCCAAGTGTCCCCATGGGTCATCCAAGCACTCCAGAATGACTTCAGACGTTGTTACAAGAGTCCCCAAGGGTCATCCAAGCACTCCAGAATGACCTCAGACGTTGTTCCAAGTGTCCCCAAGGGTCATCCAAGCACTCCAGAATGACTTCAGACGTTGTTCCAAGAGTCTCCAAGGGTCATCCAAGCACTCCAGAATGACCTCAGACGTTGTTCCAAGTGTCCCCACGGGTCATCCAAGCACTCCAGAATGACTTCAGACGTTGTTACAAGAGTCTCCAAGGGTCATCCAAGCACTCCAGAATGACTTCAGACGTTGTTACAAGAGTCCCCAAGGGTCATCCAAGCACTCCAGAATGACCTCAGACGTTGTTCCAAGTGTCCCCAAGGGTCATCCAAGCACTCCAGAATGACTTCAGAGTTGTTCCAAGAGTCTCCAAGGGTCATCCAACCACTCCAGAATGACTTCAGACGTTGTTACAAGAGTCTCCAAGGGTCATCCAAGCACTCCAGAATGACTTCAGACGTTGTTCCAAGAGTCTCCAAGGGTCATCCAACCACTCCAGAATGACTTCAGACGTTGTTACAAGAGTCTCCAAGGGTCATCCAAGCACTCCAGAATGACTTCAGACGTTGTTACAAGAGTCCCCAAGGGTCATCCAAGCACTCCAGAATGACCTCAGACGTTGTTCAAGTGTCCCCAAGGGTCATCCAAGCACTCCAGAATGACTTCAGACGTTGTTCCAAGAGTCCCCAAGGGTCATCCAAGCACTCCAGAATGACTTCAGACGTTGTTCCAAGTGTCCCTAAGGGTCATCAAAGCACTCCAGAATGACTCCACACGTTGTTTCAAGTGTCTCCAAGGGTCATCCAAGCACTCCAGAATGACTTCAGACGTTGTTTCAAGAGTCCGCAAGGGTCATCCAAGCACTCCAGAATGACTTCAGACTGTAGCATGCACATGCACATGCTATACTGTTTTCAATCAGTTCACACACATTTCTTATTACACTTAATAAACACAAAATTGTCAACACACACAACACACAAAAAGACCAAATTCCAACCACTCAGATACCAACACAACCCAAACCACATAAATATCCTTACGTCAGGAATTGTAAGTCAGCAGAAAACCCTTATCCAAAAACACTTAAAACACACAAGCGACACACAACCCCGGAGGTGCGAAAAAAACCTTACCCAGCACAAACGCTTCAAGTGGGTAAAGCGTAAATACACAGCATTGCATAATAGCAACCAACAGTTAATAAATAATGAAATAGGAGACACCGTACCTCGTGTGTACAAACAGAACCGTAAGCGTAGGAAACAAAACACCGCGTAAGCGTCAGAACCCAGAACTGACCTTACATAATAAGCACAACCATATGTAAACTCAAAACTTGACATTCAGCATAATTGACACAAAATAGAGAGTATAAATAAAACCAATTCCGACCGTGGCAAGTACGATTCGTTCGGACTGTCAGGATAGGACTAAGCCCATCCTACATCTATCGAGTTCTCATTTAAAGAGTTTTAGATATGTCCCCCTGCCCAAGGTAGGCCTCTAAACTCCAACGTTTCCATAAGGGAAACCTCCTAAAGGTTTCTATGATCGCCTGGACGATCAAGTGTCGAACGTCCGCTTCGAACAGTATCCACCTCAGTTTCTACTTAATCGGCAAACGATGACGAAGGCCACCCTGACCAACGCGAGTTCAAAGTTACTACATAGCAACCGTCCCAAATCGAATATACCGTGACTATCCCAAAACATACCACACACCAGTTAACAGTCATCAAACACATTACATGGCGACCGTGACCTTTAATCTGCACGGCGGGCAGAAGTATAAACAAAATTATTTGTGATACGTACAACGGTAACGTACAGCAGTGTCGTGCTAACGCATCAAATAGTGTAAAAAAAAAGTGCGTTTTTGACCATAACCGGTATACGACGGATAAAAGTGTCAAATGTGCAAATTTGTATTGAAACAACGCAGCTGGCACAAGTGACCCATATAAAAAAACAATCGCTATGAATAACGACCAAAAGCAAACACAGTGTGGTGGTACAAAATGACAACTCATCGAAAATATAAGTGATGAACCGTTTGAAGGGCGAAAAAAGTGTGATATAAAGCAATTATGTAAAAAAAAGTGTTTGTACAACCTTCCTCAACGTGCAAAAAGCAACAACATTATGAATAAACCTTAAGGCGATCAGTTTGCAAACTAGAGCTATTGAAGTGAGGAACATCGCATCGACCCCAAAACTAAAGTAAACGGAAATAATGATGTTATGAGTAATGAGAAGCAGTGCAGTGAAACCATAAGCAATACCTATGTAGAAGTGATGTTCATTTGAAAGGTGATAGAATGAATGGCGAGACTACGTATACGAGATGTGACTAGTGTGATTGAATGGAACAACCGTTCCCACGTGGAAGACGACAAGACATCGAGCGACGACTGATGACACCCTACAACTTCACATTAAGCACCAATTAACCACCGAGCACCGGTAACGAGCGTTACACCATGAGCAGCAACAATAACAAATACATGCTATGTATTTAACAAGTACAAGGTTACATACGTAAATATGAAATTTTACTGATGAGGCTGCGTAAATATGCAAAACTATTCGAGAAAATAGAAATATTTGATTAAAATTTATGATCAGGTGAAACAGCTGAACAGATGTTATAGGCTTTGCGCGTTAACAACATAAGGGATAATACTAAGGAAATATACGACGAAATACAAGAACTCCTACGAAAGCACGAATCGTCTATTAAAGATGAAATATTAACAAAGCTAGTTAAGAAGAGTAGATACGTATACTACGAAATAAATAAGTGGCATAAAAATACACTTCGAGAGACATCCAGATTCGTTAAATACGACATTATCAGAGAACAATGTGACATAACAATAGAAACGAAACCTGACAAAAGGGCTGACATTATGGAATTGATTAAAATCACCACTTCTCTCATATCAAAGTATGATGGTAATGAGAAGGATTTGAAAGGTGTGGTGTCAAACTTAAATGTATTAAAAATAGTAAAGCCAGAAAATAAAGAAACAGTAATACAACTGGTACGGGACGTCTAACAGGAAAAGCACGAATTGTAGTAGGGGAAGCCCCAACTTCAATTGAAGATATAGTTAGCAAATTACAAGACAGGTGCAGCATAAAGGTAACACCAGAGATCGTAGTATCAAAAAATGGACAATACTAAACCAGACTGGAACGATAGAAGATTTTGGAAGCGTTATTGAAAAATTAACGCAACAACTAGAAGAGGCATACTTGCAGAAGAGATAGCGCCAGAAGTAGCTAGAAAAAAAGGCAACTAAATCAGAATCAGTGCATTGAGTTATGGACTTAAAGATGGCGAGACAAATTATAATGAGATCAAGTAAATTCGAAACCTTGCATGAAGCAATAGAGCAAGCTGTAAAGGTGGAGCTAGAGGATAGAACGAAAAAGAAAGAATGATCAGACAAAGATCCTATATTCAAACGCTACCAGGAACAATAGAGGGTATGAAACAACTACCAGGAAGGAACAAATTCAACAATTCTCAAATAATAATAGATATCAGACACAAATCCCACCCAGGTTCCCACCCGCAA
>NW_024428280.1:0-33607 GCF_017562075.2 Anopheles merus | reverse complement strand
GGAAAGCGATCCCTGTAATTCAAGCTTTCGTAGCGTGAATCCATAAAGCTGCGAATGAACAAGCCAAATGAACCGATCATGCCAAGCTTGCGGGTGGAAAGCTTTGTTAAATGAACTTTGTCGTTCAGCGATCGAGGTTCATTTGAAATCATTATAGCAAAGTGATTGTGACGATCATACGATGAAATTAAATAATTATTTAGAATGCTGCAAAGTATATAATAAAGCAAGTGAATTCTCAGTATAATACCCTTTCTCTAATCCAGCATGAGCATTCTCCAATTAATAACGATTCATACTCAATCTGTATCCAATTCCATCAAAGCAGTTCAGTATCTCAATAATAATTATGCTAAATTTCATTGCGAATTCTTGCACAAGTGACTGTCAGCGCCACTCACGACCCCACAGACGTTACAACACAAGTACAGGCGACGTGTAATAACAGTATCATTAGTTCGATTATTACGACATATTGCACTTCGGTTCGAGGTATCTCGTTAAACTACAGCCCTAACAGCAGCTTCCTACCGATATCGTTGTTCTCTGCTCTTAATCTTAATCACCTACAGCACATTCCATCCCGTTTACCCCATTTGTTCAGTAATCTTGCGCATCACCATCCGCCTCGCTGGCGTACTCGTACTGCCGATCGTCCTCTCCCTTTTCCGAACCGTCCGATTCTTCGCCTCGTCATCGTAATCATCTCCCCGGTACTTGTCCTGGCTGGCTCCATCGTCGTCATCATCCCCTCGTCTCCCTCATCGTAGTCGTCTTCCCCCTTCTTCCAGCCTGCCGACCACCATTCTCCTCCTCCACTCCGTCCCCTCGTCCTCCTCACTACCAACGACCGCTCAAAGTCGCTATCGAACCGCAACGCGTCATAACTATCGTTGAAATCCGAATCCCGACCAGCGTCCGATCCACCCTCGCCCTCATCGAACCCATCGTCGTGGGCAATCTGTTTGGCCGGACTCTTCTCCTCGGGCTGTGGAAGCTGCCCGATCGCCTGCTTCTGCTTCTTCCCGTACCCATGCTCGCTGCTGTCCCGCTCGTTCTCATGGTACACGATCGATTCGTAGCCGGTGTGGTTTTTCTTCGCATTGGAGCGTCCCTTTGCCTTCGGGCCGGCAGCGACCGTTTGCCGCGACGATTTGGTCGGCTTCATCTCGGTGGGCTTTTTCTTGTCCTTGCCACCGGCGAGACCGTACTTTTTGTGTTTGTCCGGTTTTCCACATCACTAAAACAGGGAATCATCAGTTCCGTTAAGCTCAGTGCGTTGTCTTTTGCCTACCTTGCGCGTGCTTCCTTTGCTTTGCTCCTCGAACACTTCGTACGTCGGTTCGGGGCGGTAGTGGTGCGTGTCCACCGTTGCCTGCCCTGCTGTTTCGCCAGCTCGTCCCCGGTACGCTTCGACTCGCCAAATCCCGTCTGCCGCTCGTGCCCGTACTTGTTTCCATCCTTGCGGTGAAAGTTCTCCTTGTGCCGGAAGCCACCCTTGCCCGACTCGCTGTTCGAACGCACAAAGCCAACCTCGCCGTCCTTAAACCCGCCGCCCGAAATATTCCGGCTCCGAACGGCTCGACTCTCAACGGCACTTTTCAGCGGCAACGGACGCTGCAGAAACTTGGCCGGATCGAATATTCCGGGTACATGTGCAGGCCGGAACATTTTACAGCAGGACTGCAGCAACCCCAGCAACAACGCGCCTTCCACAGCACGACACACATTTCACCACCGTGTTCGTGTTTTGCACGATTCTTTACACAGAGTTCTTTTAACGAGAGTTTGCGACTGTGCTCACGCTTTACACTCAACGCACTGCCGTATGCAAATGTATGCCGTTCGGTTCGGCAAGGTGGTGATTTATAGCAGGAATGTGCTTTTCCTTCCCTCTACGCTGCGGTTTTTTTTTTTGGTGCAGTTGTTGTGCAATGGCCAGCGACCCATTGTCCCAAACGAATGCCGCGTCCTCCCCACAGCTAGGCTAGAAGGAAACGCTCCTAACCGGCCTATCGATATCGGACGGGAAGGGAGCCCAGACTAACCAAAATACTCACTCAGCTGAACGCCTTCCGTGGGCACTGGGCGTCGCCGCGCGTGTACGGTGACGAATTGTGTCACGGGCAGCGAATTGCATCTGGGCAGCTATTGCACTGACGGTGTGTTGGATGGAATTCTCCGTTGCTTCAACCGTAAAACAAAACACTGCGAGGGAATACCCTCCCGAAAGGCGTTAAAAGAAATGACGAGAAGAGCGCAGTTCTTGATGACAGTTGTGAGGTTTAATAGAAACAATTGAATGTCATGATTTTATCCAGTTTCCTTCATCGCAATCGGGCTGAGGTTTGCTCGTTTGAACTCATTTGTTGATGTAATATTGATCTGTTTACAATGTGTACTACTCATGGCAACACCAAACGCCAGCTACTTCAAATAATCTCCAATTGCAATTTCGATTGCTCATTGCCGGTTAGCCAACGACGGCTGATCGATAAGCCATCCGGCACTTGACCAAAAAGAAACGATGCGAAATGATTAGCCAGTCTACTTGACCCTCTGCCATCGTTACTGCCGGCAACTTGGTCTTGGTTGCCTTGGCATCGATAAGTTGGCAGTAGATTTGTCGTCTAATTTGATAGCAAATACAAAACCACTCCCCACCCCCGACTCCCTCTGTGAAGATGGTGCGCGCGATGCACGGAATGCAAAACTGCTGATAATAGAACACGGCAGCGATAACAAACCACTTTTATTTTCGTACGGCGACTGAGACGACAACCACGGCTTC
This sequence comes from Anopheles merus, assembly GCF_017562075.2. NCBI lineage: Eukaryota > Metazoa > Arthropoda > Insecta > Diptera > Culicidae > Anopheles > Anopheles merus. The sequence continues at coordinate 30,816 of NW_024428280.1, read as the reverse complement.
ATTTCGATCTTGTTGGGCAATGGACGGTTTTGCAAGCTCATGCTCCGGTATAAATGGTGCGGGCGTGAAGCGCAACCAATTCAGTAGTACCCAGTGCCACTTTTCCGGCTGTCAAGAAGTTGCGCCAGGTAATTTGGGGTGGGGGACGGTTTTTGGGTGCTTTGTTTTTGTTTGTTGGTTGGTGCTGCTGTGTAGAATTAGTGTGACGGTTGCACCCGGTGAGGTGTTGATGGGGTTGAGCAAAAGTGTCTGTGAAGAGTCAATAAGAACTATCGGTGACGGGTTCATTTTTGGTGTTTCGTGATACTCGTTTCGTGTTTGCGAGACATGATATGAGATATGAGAAATATATAAGTGCATTTTATTGTCATCCGTTGCATGTGCTCTTGTGTGTTGCTTCCTATTTGGTGTATGATTACCTGTATTGAAATAGTCAGCTCGCTGTATGGATGTCGTTTGGTTTGTACAAAATTTGATCCCAAGCCGGGTGTGATGTTTTACAGAACAGTTGTAAGACGGGTTTGGACAATAATAGAGATTAAAGCAGAGTTTCATGGTACAGCCGTTTTTGAGCCGGTCACTGAAAGCCAAGTCCACAAGTGGCACAGGCAGGTCTTGACCGACAACGGTTGTTGAGCCAAAAGAAGAAGAAGAAGAAGAAATCAGAGTTTGAAGTAACCTCATGGTTTATTCTGCAGTAGAACCTCTTACAATGAGTTTAATCCGTGTCAGTGACTTGCTTGTAGTACGAAAAATTACTTATGATATGAAAATTCCGTATAAAAAATGAAGTAATTTGTAAAAATAAATGTAAAAATGAATATTTACTTTATAATGCTGATAATTGGGAAAATACTGCTAGTTAACTATTGCTTTGCCAATATTAGACGTCCATTGTCTTGAAAAAGTTGTCAATTGTTTTGGGCTTTTACTTCAGAAAAAACATTTTGGATCGGTTTGTGTCGTTGTGTTCCGCTTTTACACATTTCCAGCAAATACTTTTTTTCTAAATAAGCCAGTCTCTTCACAATTGAAAATTTGCTACAATAAATATCGAAATACAAGGAACATAAAAAAAATGCCCGTTATGCAAGATTTTACTCGTTAAGAGACGTACAGCGCCTACCGTAACTAAATGGATAGCCGTTTTTCGCGACTTGCGGAAAATCCGGAAGAGATAGTTGAAACCAGTGAAGCTATGAGTTGTACAAAATACTATTTCATATCTTTGTACATATTTTTGAAAATTTCTTGCATGACTCTATGGCGCCTTTGTAGCAGTCTAAGAGAACATCGACGGTGAAGTGGGCGGTGGGAGGGAAAAAAGTCAGGCTATGATCAGGTGTAAACAAACGGATTCAGCACTTCTTCAAAACCATTTTTTCCATAATTTTGTTCGAAATGGGGTGAATATGAGTGATGAGAGTGCTGATAAACTTATGTTAAAGTTAATTACACATGTAGACAGTGGCTTTTAGCCGGTCTCGTAGTATAGTCGTCAACTCGTACAACTTAACAACATGCCCGTCATGGGTTCAATCCCCAATAGACTGCGCCGTCATACGTAGGACTGACTATCCTGCTATGGGGGGGAATCAATTAGTCACTGAAAGCCAAAGCCCACAAGTGGGTACAGGCAGGCCTTGACCGACATCGGTTGTTGTTGAGCCAAAGAAGAAGAAGAAGACAGTGGCTTAACATTTTTGTGAGATTAAATTTGCTTGTTTCCGACGGCTTGAGCTGTCGGTAGAAAATCTCTCGAATGCACCTTCCTTTTAGAGCAATACGGTACCGATTTTTACTTCGTCGACTCGAATCTACCGACGAGTTAGTCGAAGCGGAACGTCACTAGCAAAACGATACGAAAATGAACATAATTAATGTGCGGGTGAATATTCTCGAATGCTGAACGCAAAATTGACTAGGGCTATGAAAATACATTTAATTTATACATCATTTAAGTCAATTTTTTCAAATGACCTGGTTTAAGAAAAAGAAATCACTGATTGCGAAAGAATCATAATCGTAATTAGTAATTGTGTGTTTTTTTATGAAAACTCCATTATTATTTGGCTTTGCAACAACATCCAGCCTCTTGAGAAAAATTTCTTTGATTAGATTTCAATAGCATAGCGTCGAGCAAACATAGTGAAGAATAGACTGCTACCAACATCCATTTGTCAAGTGAAAAACAATTCAAACATTGGTATTGCTTGCATCACTCAAGCTTCTCTCTCATACAAAGCTCTTGAAATAAAAATGAATTTCTCTCACTTCCCTTAGGATGAACACCGTCCCAGGTTTATTGATTGCCATTACGCTCCTTTCATCTTACACTGGTCTGTCACAAACGGTCTGTCCCGAGACACCAGTATGTGACGATAGTGTATGGACCTACCAGCTCGATGGGTCCTGCAACAATCTAAACAATCCCGACTGGGGCACGCCGAACCGACCGTACGCCCGCTTCGTACCGGCCCAATACACCGACGGCATCTGGGAGCCGGCCCTGGCCAGCTCGGGCAACCCACTGCCCAATGCACGCCAGCTGTCGCTTCATCTTTTCGGTGAAACGGAAATGCAACATCCGCGAAACACACTTGTAAGCATGCAGTTCGGACAGTTTGTAGCGCACGACCTGAGCTTTACAGCGGATGGTAAGTGTGTGTTGAGCGTGTTTGTGTGTGTGTGTCTGTTTGTATGTGCCTCGTTGAACCCGATTTCAATTTACTCTGACCAGCTGACGGCATACAGTGCTGTGCCGACGGGAAGATGGTCCCGAAGGCACTTGCCTCCCCGAGATGCTTTCCCATCGAGGTGGCCGACGATGATCCAGTGCTGGCCGGCGAAGGCATTCAGTGCATGAATCTGGTGCGCACTAAAACCACACTGGAGGATGCTTGCTCGTCGCTGGCAGCCGGTGAAGAGTCAGCGGAGCAATTATCCTCAGTCACTGCCTTTCTGGACCTGTCCGTGGTGTACGGGAACTCGCTGGAGCAGACCAACAGCTTGCGTACCTTCAGCCGGGGACAACTGCAGGCGGAGACACGCAACGGCAAGCAGTGGCTGCCGGTGCATCCCAACAAAACGACTACCTGCGTGTCGAAGGATGCCGCCGACGACGCTTGCTATCTCACCGGGGACGTTCGCTCGAATCAAAGCCCGCACCTAACGCTGCTGCATCAGGCGTTTCACCTGGAGCACAATCGGTTGGCACGTGAGCTGGCCGACCTAAACGCCGGCTGGGACGATGAGACGGTATTCCAGCAGGCACGCAAGCTTAACATTGCCCAGTACCAGCGGATCGTTTACTACGAATGGTTGCCGATTTACCTCGGGGCGGAAAATATGCGAGCGGCCGGCGTACTGCCCGCGCTGGAGTTGCCCGACTTTGCCGACGACTACGAATCCTCGGTCGATCCAACGGTGAGCAATGCGTTCGCAACGGCTGCATTCCGATTCTTTCACAATCTTATTGCCGGTCACTTGGAGTAAGTGTTGAGCGGGAAAGTGAAAATGTCGTAAAATATATTAATATTTGTATGAAAAATTCACATTTTCAGCTTGATAGCGGAATCGAGACAGCCGACGGGATCGATCCGTCTGTCCGATTGGTTCAACAACCCTTCGGTGCTAGAAAAGGATGGCAATTATGAGCAACTGTCCCGGGGGATGATCTACCAACCGCACGATCGTCCAAATCATCATCTCACTCCGGAGGTGAAGCATTTCCTCTTCCGACACGGTGGACCGGTCGGAGTTGATCTGAAAGCGATCGACATCCAGCGCGCACGGGATCATGGGCTGGCCTCCTACAACGACTATCGCGAGTACTGTGAGCTGGGCAGGGTAACGAGCTGGGAAGAGTTTAATAATGTGCTGAGAACTCCTGCCATGGTGAGGTCACTATCGGAACAGTACGAGTCAGTTGATGACGTAGATCTGGCCGTTGCGGGAGCACTGGAACGTCACCATGGCGATGGAATGCCGGGCGAAACGTTCGCTTGTCTGCTGCTGGATCAGTTCCGCCGTACGCGGGTGGGCGATCGGTTCTACTTTGAGAATGGCAACGTGTTTAGCTCGCGCCAACTGTTCGAGGTGCGAAAGGCGTCCATGGCACGGGTGCTGTGTGACAATACGCACGGACTGAAAGAGATACAGAGGAATGCATTTTTCCTCGTGAGCGAGAGCAATCCGGTGATTCCGTGTGAGCAAATTTCAAAGGTGAATTTAACCCGATGGCGTTGAGAAGAAAACGCTCGTGTGTGCATACAAATGCGTGATTTCTAGCCGATTAAAATAATGTTCAAACCCAACTCCACTTAATAAATTGTAATGCATTTAAAATGAAACTGATGCGGTATCAGCGTTTGATATTTTAAGTTTAAAACACAACTGATTGTTTTGTATCTGGTCCGCTTAAACGATAATGGGCACATAGAACGGTACCAGCAACAGCCGCAAAATGAAATTTATAAAAGGCGTAAAATCCACACATGTTTTCAATTGAAACATGACCATCCTCGGATGAACAGTGGAATCAAATAACTTGTTTCCACTCGTGCCTATTATAGACCCTTTGGCAGAAAGTGGAAAATAGCATACAAATACATAGCTGTATTAATTTAAATCCAAAAACATAGTAATTTATATGTTAAGAAAAAGTCACTTTGTTGATTGAACACGAAACTTGTTTGATCTCCACAGTTTTTTTAAATCTGTGATATTTGATAGCCTGGATTATGGATATATGTAGTCCCCAAGGTACACGGTACCTTCAATACGAAGATTTGGAGATACGCGGTTTCCTAAATTTGACTGTTCTTTAAACAAATTGTACTGATTCGACTCATCAATTGTAAAATGCCGAATAATTACCTTTCTGGTCTAGTTTTATCATTCTCACATCAATATTAAAAATTGTAATACACAGTCTGAATTATAAACTAAAACCAATAATGTCAAGCAAAACAACGCGAAAAGTTTGATGATATTTTGTATGGAATTCGTGAAATTTGACAAATGCGGAAATACGAGATACGCGTTATTTTGTGGCTGTTTTCGGTGCCCATTAATAGTGTATATCGGGAATTGCCTGTATTGTTTCACTGATAGGATGATATTACAGCTTCCTGGTTTAAAATAACAAAAAAAGAGAACAAGCCTCAAAAAATGTCTGCTGACATGATTCGTTTTCCTGGAAGATAGTTAAAATGTTGTAATTAAGTTTTACTGGGCGTCTCCATTGTACAATAAATATGCAAGTTTTGGGACCTCAACATAGTTATTAAATGAAAGGTACGAAACATGTGAAATTGAACGTTATTTTAATACATATTTGTTTATCTAGCAAATTTTGTTGCGATAAAAAAAGCTTCCAACTGAGAACGCTAATTTCCCTAATGATAACCTTCAACATTTAAGGTTTTGAGATTTTTTGTCTTTGTTTTTTTGAAGACGGTCGTAAACCTTTTTTGTTTTTCAGATGATGGAAAGGCGAAGAAAATTATTTCCATTAGCGTAAGCGTAAGTTAAGTCAGCAATTATGATAGAATCAAGAAAACTAAAAAGCGTCCCAATAATGTTCCAGAAACTTCCATAAAATAATATGTTTTAACAAATTAAACCAAAACACACAATAAAACAAGTAATCCTATAAGAAATATATGATTTTTACCCGACACCTCTAAACTCACTTTCTCACTTTGCATTGGCTAGTTATCACCCTTTTGTGTAGTAATAATTACGCAAAACAGAGTCCAACACACAAGCACTGAACCCCGCATTGTGCTGTTACTAAATAATCCCCTACTCGCCAGTTTACGGCAGTGATTCAAACGGTGTACCGCTTTGTGCGTACGATTTGTGCACAGTTCATCAATCAGAGAACAAGCGACGGCACATTAGCCGTGTCATCGATACACCTCACCTGCTCAATCCCTCCACGCCCGGGGGAAAAACAATGGCAATGCAAAATGAGGTGCAATATTCTCCGCTACAATCTCGACCATCTAAACCTCTCGTTGCCCTACCAGGCAAAAGAAAAGTCGGGTCGGCGGGGTGTCTCGTCGGAAGTGGTGCACTAATGGGTGCCTGATAGGGTTTAATGTGCTGCTTGATGTGCTACATATTGTAACATAAAAGAGAGGGGGACGGCATGGTGCAGCTAATCGAGCCAAACCGGGAGCATTGTTTGATCCGCCAGTAACGAGAACGGCATACAAACGCCATTCTAAATAAGGGGCAGGCTTGCGTTGCATTGAATGCAAAACCGTCCGTGACAAAAAGGTCGACTATAAACGGGTTTAAAACGCGGGGCACGAGCGCGCGCGCTAACACAAAGCATTTATCGCATCAGCGTCGCACACATTAGCCAGCATTGTGTTGCAGCCGATGAAAGCGATTGGTATCAATTACAATTCTTAGTACCCCTTCCTCCCGGATCGACCTGACCAGGTGGGTTTGTGGTATAAATTATAACGTTGTAAATATTGGCGCTGCCATAATTTGTGCTACGTTTAGCGTTTACTCTTCTCACTTGCCACTGGTTGCATCGTACGGGGGTCGTGTTTAGTGGTTTGCAAAATTGTGCCTTCCGCTGGTTGTGGTTTTATCCACCCGTTTGAATTCCCCGTTTTTCACATAATTTGCAATGCTAGTTTTCGAGTGATTTTGTGTGTTTCTTTTTTTTGTGTTGGTGGAAAAGAAAAGCGAGAAATTCACCACACGCGTGCGGTGAACGGCGACGCGCCCGAAATGTATGCAATCGTGCGGAAAATGAAGTGCAGGCGAGTTTGGATGTGTTTAATGGTGCTGCTGCTACTGCTGCTGCCAGGCGCAGTGATCCGCAACTCGGTGCTGGCCGTTTGTCCGCTGGTTGCATCGTGCGATGAGGGTACGGCACCGTACCGCACGATGGACGGTTCGTGCAACAGTCTTTACAGTCCGCTGTACGGGACACCGTACCGGCCGTACCGGCGGCTACTGCCGGCTGGTACGCGGACGGTGTGTCGGAACCGGCCCGTATGGCCTCGGGCCGACCATTGCCCAACGCTCGGCAGCTTTCACTGGCACTGTTCGGCGAGGCGGAAGGTCGGGACGGGCGCAACACCATCATTAACATGCAGTTCGGGCAGCTGGTGGCGCATGACATGAGTTTTACCGCGGATGGTAAGTTGGCCGACGGTGGTGGCAGTGATGAAAATTGATGGGCCACCAGGCGGCACTGGAGAAACTGGTGAAACGTGTTGAAACGTATTTAAGGATACATATGTTATAAGCAGTGGCACAGGGACGGTGGCAAGCCAGCACTCAGAAGCGATAAAGGGTATTTTTTCCCTTTTGGTGAAGAAATGGTGGCTTATTATCTCCAAACTTCCTTGGTTGAGCCAAATACGGGATTATTTATTCTTCATTTTCTCCTTGGATACCACTAGGAGGCAAACAAACTGGCGCGTTTAAACAGTCATCAACTCGTACGCCTTAACAACATGCCTGTCATGGGTTCAAGCCCCAACTAGACCATGTCGCCATACCTAGGACTGACTATCCTGCTATGGGGGCTAATCCAAAAGTCATTAAAAGCCAACCCTCAAGAAACTAATTAAATGGAGCGGTCCCGTGGTACAGTCGTCAACTCGAACGACTCAATAACATGTAAACTCAATAACGACCAAAAAGAAGAAGAACACTTATTTGACACATCAAATGTCAAACTCAAAATAAATTCCCTACTGGTCGAATTTGAAAACCATTTTAAATGATTCAAAATTGTTATTTTTAGTTGAAATCAGATCAAATGACTAATTTAATGGCTAAAACCTATCCCTTCAAGCAGAATGATACGAAAATTAGCTATAATTTGACCGAAAACATCGAAATTTGACTAACGCCTTTGATCCGCATTAATAGCGTGTATCGGGGAATACCTGTATAAAATTGAAATCTTCAGTTGAAATCAGACCAAACAACTAATTTAGTGGCTAAAACTTACTACTTCAAACAAAATTATAAGAAAATTAGCTATAATTAAACTGAAAAACTCGAAATTAGCCTTACGCTAATATTCGAGATACGCGATTGCCTCCAGTTCGCTTTAATAGCATATCTTGGGAAGAATGCTATAATTTTGCACTCCTCGGATTGCATATTCTTCTATTTTTTATTAAAACGAGACATCAATTTTATCCCATGTGACACCACATCAATCAGCAAGTGGTTTATAAAGAAATCCGAGGAGGAATCGTCCGAGAAGAAGTCGGAGTCGTTCAGGGTTTGAATCGCCCGGAGTCAAAGTCATCCAGAATCGGAGTCGTCCGGAGTTGAAGTCTGCGGAGTCGTCCGAAGTCCGAGTCGGCAGGGATCAGTCAGTGTCGATGCTGGATATTGCCTGTTCAAGGACGTTGTAGCAAAGCATTGTTTTCGTCGCTAAGCTACAAAGGCCTGTATATGAAATGCATGCGCAAAGCAAAAGACGAAAAACAACTACACGAAATGAAATGCTGGCCCAACACTGACCAACTCCGATTCCAGTTTGATACTGATTCCGGCTGTCTCCGGTTGACTCCGACTCCAGATGACTCTGACTTCGGACGGCTTGGGTTTAGCAGGAGTCAGTAATGGACTAACAATAAATGGAGTCTGTTGGATTTCGTGGGTGCGCTCCAGAAATCTCATCACTATTCTGAGCAATCGAATTACGCCTTATTTATGGAAGAATATAAGTTGTTCCAATCGGTAACTGATGTTCATCTAAAGCTGTTACTCTACTTTTGTAAATTTGTTAAATTTGTTTTTTCGTCATCAGTCGTGTAAAAACGAGTCAAAAAAATTTGAAAAAAAAGATGTAAAGTGATGTAATGTTTCACGAAGATGTAAAATAGTATGGTGCACTTCAGCATACAGTACAGTACGTTCTATATCTTATGGATTTTCTGCAAATCGCGAAAAACGACTGTCCATATAGTTGTGGTAGGCGCTGTATTTATTCAGCCGGTCCCGTGACTTAAGCCCTTAGTCCTTCTATCCTGGTATAGGTAATCACTGAGTGTATATAAGCAAATTAAGCAAATGGAAATATAGGAAAATTGTAAAATTATATTTTCATCTTTTTCCTTCTCAAATCCTTAAATCTCAAAAAAAACATCAATCATTACTAATATATAGAATGTATTTATAGAGTAAAACTTGGAACACAAAATTCCACTGAAGATTAAGAAATTATTTTGCTGTTGAAATGGGTTTAACAATTGATTTCCATCCATTATTACCGTTCCATTCTATCCAGTGTTCGGAGTAAAGTGTTGCCCGGGCGGTAAACGAATTCCACCGGACCTGTTACCGCCCCGCTGCATGCCGCTTGAAGTACCGCCGGATGACCCAGTACTACCCCCGAGGACAACCAATGCATGAGTATGTTACGCACCAAAACCACCCTTGAGCATCCGTGCGTGACAAACTACGGCACCGCCGAGCAGCTTTCCTCCGTAACGGCCTTTCTGGATCTTTCCATCGTGTACGGTAACAGCCACGACCAGACGGCCAGCCTGCGGGAACATCGTGCCGGGCGAATGTTGGTCCAGCACCGGCACGGTCAAGACTGGCCACCGCCCAACCCGAACGCCAGCCACCTCTGCCAGATGCGGCACGAGGCGGACGTGTGCTATCTGACCGGCGACTTGCGCTCCAACCAGAGCCCCCATCTGGCCATCCTGCAGATAGCGCACCTGCTCGAGCACAACCGGTTGGCGGGCGAGCTGGCCCGGCTCAATCCCTGCTGGGACGAGGAGCGCCTGTTTCAGGAGGCACGCCGTATCAACATCGCCAAATACCAGTCGATCGTGTTCAACGATTGGTTGCCGATGTACCTGGGACGGGCGAACATGCTGCAGCACGGTCTGCTGCAGGACGGTACCGATGCGGACGGGTTCGTCCGGGACTACAATCCCCTGGAGGATGTGACCGTAAGCAATGCGTTCGGTACTGCTGCCTTTCGGTACTTTCACAACATGATTGTGGGCCAGCTCGGGTAAGCCTGCAACTAAGCGTGTCCCCATTAGATCTGCCACCAAGTGTAAGCCGTTCCATTTGCAGGCTGTACCAAGAATCCGGGACGGAGCAATCCCTCCTGTCCGATTCCGTTCGCCTTTCGGACTGGCTGCGGCGTCCGGGCGTGCTGGAGCAGCGCAACAACCGGGAGCTGCTGACGCGGGGCATGACCAGCCAGCCGCACGACGCTGCCAACGACCAGCTGACGCCCGAGGCCAAACACTTTCTCTTCCGGAACGCGAACCCTTACGGGGCCGATCTGAAGGCGATCGATATACACCGGGCTCGAGATCATGGACTTGCCCGCTACAATGACTTCCGGGAGCTGTGCGGACTGGGGCGCGCTACCCGATGGGAGGATCTGTATGGTGAAATTCCACGCGCTACGGTCGACCGATTGGCCCGTTGGTACGATACGGTCGACGATGTGGAGCTGGCAGTGGCCGGAGCGCTGGAGAGTCATCGAGCGGCTGGTGCAACCGTTGGACCAACGTTCCTGTGCATCCTGCTCGAGCAGTTCCGGCGTACGCGGACGGGCGATAGGTTCTTCTTTGAAAATGGCGTTGGCGCTGGGTTTGACGCTAGCCAGCTGGGTGAACTGCGGAAAGCGACCATCGCACGGTTGCTGTGCGACAACACGGAAGGGCTCAGGAGAATGCAACCGAACGCGTTCCTGCTGCCGGAGGCGGATGGAGGCAACGCGCCGGTAGCGTGCGACGAGCTGCCGGAGGTATTGCTGGAACCGTGGCGTGGACGATAGGGTGCCTGGATGCCTGGGGGTCGCATGGGCAGTGAGTGAGGGTGGAGTTGAAATTGGATTATTTGCCAAAAATGTTTACTTTTCTGCGCGCGGAAATGGTGAAATACGGAATGAGTCCTTACGCTAGCGAACGGTTTCGAAATAGAGACACGGTGCAAGCTGTACCGCCCGAACTGTTATTGGAATTCTGTGTAAATATGAGTAATTCAATACACTGTTCGAATGAGTTTCCGGACAAATGTAAATGGTGCAACGGTTTTAGCCAGCTTGACCACGGGTGTGCGGGAATTTAGCAATGAAAACGGTTGTTTTATGCTTATTTCGCATTTTGGTGTGCCCCAGGATTTTCGGAGGAATTCTTTACAAATTCATTGTACGCTCATTTGCATACCACTGTATTCTTATTTATATCCTGCATTCCTTGTTTTCATACCTTGTATAATATGCGGACTCATTAGATTGATGGTATATCGGTTGATTTAGTATTTGATAGACTTTGCTAATTTTATATAAACTACAGTTCAAAGTATCACTGAAATCATGAAACGCGCGTTTGAAGTATCAATAGGCCCGTGGCTTAATATTGATCGCCAAGGGCACCAGCGCCAAATTAAGAGATCGTCGTAATACAATTACACGATAAAACATCATCCAGGACCTCTGAGTTTAATAAAATCGGAAAACCAGAACTAATAAGAATGATACGAAACGTTCAATGTGATGTGTAAAATTAGAATTCAATTCCTTACCATTTTTACAGAATTTTAATTGTTATTTGATTGTTCCTAAAGGATGTTTTGTTTGTTTCTTGATTTCATGTTGAATTAATCGCAGGAGCTTTTGAGCGTCCAAAATGTGTGTAACAATTTGTTTCAATAATGTTGGAGTGATGAAAACTAATCACGTAAGTAGATTTTTAGTAGTAAATTCGGTAGATGGTTGATTGTTAAATCACTGTATCATTTAGTTCGAGCCCCTACAGTGCAAATTTTATCTCAGCAAATAATGTAATCTTTTTACTGAAATGATTCAAAAATTTAATATTTCAATAATTTTCACCATTTTATGAATGCTGTCAGTAATTTACACATTGCAAGAAATCAGCAAAATCAGTAACCAATTTGTTGTTTCACTAGATATCAGTAAAACAAACTACAGACGGTCCCCGAGATAGACGGTTCATGAGAACCGAAAACGGCCGCATAATACAGCGTTTCTTGAATATCCACGTAAGTCGAATCTCGTAATTTGGTTTGATTTTTGGTAATTTGGTTTGGCAATTTGGTAATTTGCAGCTAAAATATCACACAATTTCGTGTTATTTTGCCTTTAGGGAGTGGTTTTACCCACTTAGTTAATAATTTGATATTATTCTGACTAAATATAACAGTTTTAAACATTTTGAAGTGGTTTTAACATTCATAACTAGAATAAGCTAAAAATATATTTTTATATATAAGATCAAAAACGTTGAACTAAGTCTACAAAATATGTTCTCCCAATGGATGAAGGCCGCGGCAAATGTATGTTCAAAGTCAAGTGGTCCGCGAATATTAAAAGCTTGGAGCGCACTGATTCAAACAACAGAACGCGATGCATACTTGCTCATGAGGTGATTGTGTGAAAAATTGATTTGGTAGGCGCTTACAAACACCCCGATAAAATTTCTGATGAAATTTTTGGAAAGAATAATGAGAAAGAATTGGCAGCAAAGATGTTGTTTTAAAATCTTTTTTCGAATTCACTGTGCTTGCTGAGTTTTCGTGGTATCTGTGAGCGCTAACTTAACCATCAATATTTTTACGCCACACTGCAGTTTAAACACTGTATGAAACAAAAAATAAATAGATGAACATGGGCTGATTTTTTATTAATCTCTGCACATCAATTGGAAATATATTTCGTCACTTTTTCATCGCTACCAGTAACTGAACAATCAGCAAAATCAGAATGGTTTTACTATGATTACACTAAACGAGCGTTCATTTTGGTGAGCACCTAACATTACTGAATGATTCAGAAGACATTCTTATTACAGTAACGATCACTAAATTTTCAGCTCAAAAAAATTCAGCTGTTTTGATAGCTGTGGTGAGAATTCAAATAATCTTGGAAGAATCAACAAAAATTACCAGGAAATGAAATTAAACAGCAAAAAAACCAAAACTAGGTTGTGATAAACATGCATACAGGCTGAGATATTGGTTATTTCTACTAGAAAAAAAGATTGTAAGCCTGTGAGAGAGATGATTTATTTATAAATTTGCTAATATGATCATCCATATTTAATGAACTGTTTAAAAAAAAGATTCAAAATCAATTTGAAAAAGAATTTTCTGGAAAAAGAATAGATCAGATATCACAGCTGTGAGGGCGATCCCGTGAAATAGTCGTTAACTCGTACGACTCAATAACAAGTTGGTCGAGGATCGAGTATAGAATAGACCGCCTCCCCGTAGCAAGGATTGATTATCCAATTGTGTGGTACTCAATAAGTTCTTAAATCGTGTATATGTTAGTGTTGGGTCATACGATTCATTTCACGACCCGACCCGGAGTCGGGTGCAAGCCAGTCGGAATCGATTCCGACCCGTGGGTGCAGCGGGTGCGCTAGGTCGGAGTCGGAATCAAATCCGACCCGCGGGTGCAGCGAGTTCGGGTCGACCCGATAGATCAGTAGGTGCGAGAAAGCATAAGCGACTCCGACCCGTTGGTGCGGCGAGTTCGGGTCGGGTCGGGTCAAGATAGGTTCAATCCGACCCGACCCGACCCGAACTCGCCGCACCAACGGGTCGGAGTCGCTTATGCTTTCTCGCCCCTACTGATCTATCGGGTCGACCCGAACTCGTTGCACCAATGGGTCGGAGTCGCTTATGCTTTCTCGCACCTACCGGAGTCGTTGCACCCACTGAACCTACTTGTATCTTTCGGGTCGACCCCAACGACTCCGGGTCGCTTACGGATGGCTCCGACCCGATAGGTTCGGGTCGACCCGCCCATCACTAGTATATGTCCGCATGTCCGCGTAGGACGTAACGCCAAGTAGAAGTAAGATGGATACACGCATCGTGTATGTATTTTACCAAGGGAACGAGGATACCACACTACGGCTCTGAATATCCCAAATGACATTTTTGAGCACTAACATCGGGCTTTTGAGTTATTTAAATTGAAACCTTAAACTTCCCTGAAACTGCACTAGGTTAAAGAAGTTTTAGAACATGTCCTTTAAAATCAATTGTGACGTGATTTTGTTATTGAATTCTTCTTTTTCCGTCGGGAAATAACGTCACCGCGCGGCTACATGAGGTGAAATATACAGCGAAATAAACTATTCTGACAGGTGAAATATCTGGCAGATTCAGCTAAAGGGTTGGGGGAGACACAACATCCGCTTACGAAATTCACTTAAAAATAATATCTTCGTGAGCAGAACATTCACTAATTGGAAGAAATTATGAACTGTCTGCTCAAAATTTACGAAGTACTGGATATTGACGTTATTCAATGGATTTAGTTACGATTTTGTGCACGTTATTTGATTACATTGCACATTAGCTGGTTGCTATGAGGCTTTATCCGTCAGATATTTTGCCTGTCAAATAGTTCAATTCGCTGTATATTTCACCTCATGTAGCCTCGCGTTTACCAATTTCTCCAATCGGTCGTGTAGCCATGATTACACTGTAAAGCACCGAAATTTCAATAATTACCATCCAACTAACTTTTCCATTTTTTTTATCACAAAATCAAAGCAAATATATTTCAAATGAACTAAACTCCATTGTTCATTCATAAAAGAAGGTTTCGTTTATGCACACAGAAGCTCTTGACGCTTTCAAAACACGTTTTGGATTGGATTTTTACATACATTTAACCACTTTTACTCTGCATTATCATAAGCATCGCCCTGTGTTTTATCTGTATGTCTTGCCACAAGCTGTCTGCAGCTGGAATGTGCAATCGCAGCAACCGTAGCGCTCTAGCGCATCAAAAGTGAACATGCTCCGTTGGGTGCAACATTTTCGTTGGCGCTCGCTACGGTCGGGCTTAAAATCGAAGCTTACAAAACCCCCGTCAGAAGGGGACCGTCGCATCGAGGACAACCATTTGCCGAATACATTATCGGGCAGCGTAAGTACGATGTGTGTGTGTGTGTGTGTGTGTGTGTGTGTGTGTGTGTGTGTGTGTGTGTGTGTGTGTGTGTGTGTGTGTGTGTGTGTGTGTGTGTGTGTGTGTGTGTGTGTGTGTGTGTGTGTGTGTGTGTGTGTGTGTGTGTGTGTGTGTGTGTGTGTGTGTGTGTGTGTGTGTGTGTGTGTGTGTGTGTGTGTGTGTGTGTGTGTGTGTGTGTGTGTGTGTGTGTGTGTGTGTGTGTGTGTGTGTGTGTGTGTGTGTGTGTGTGTGTGTGTGTGTGTGTGTGTGTGTGTGTGTGTGTGTGTGTGTGTGTGTGTGTGTGTGTGTGTGTGTGTGTGTGTGTGTGTGTGTGTGTGTGTGTGTGTGTGTGTGTGTGTGTGTGTGTGTGTGTGTGTGTGTGTGTGTGTGTGTGTGTGTGTGTGTGTGTGTGTGTGTGTGTGTGTGTGTGTGTGTGTGTGTGTGTGTGTGTGTGTGTGTGTGTGTGTGTGTGTGTGTGTGAATTTCCACACTGGCGGGAATAATTCGTCTGACAGGGATTTCTTTTTCTGCTGCTCCTACCTTCCCACAAACAAAGTGTCCCTGTCACGTGCGGCTAGCGAAGGAAGCGGATAGCCCGGCCATCGTACAGTTTGTGCAGGCGATCCTGCTGCACCACGAACCGCTCGTTCGGTCGCTCCACGTGTGTCGCTCCAGCGCGAGCGAGTCCGGACTGGCCGACTACATACGGGTGCTGCTGCCGGACAGCTTCACGCTGCTGGCGGTCAACCCGTGCAGCCCGAACGGATCGTGGGCGTTGCGATTGGGCGGCGCAGCTGCCACTGGGACGGCAAGCGGCTGATCGAGCGTGCGGATCGAACGCGCTGTGACCAGCTTCGTAAGCTGCTTTACATCTGGTCCATCGTCGAGGCGGAACCGAACCTGCATCAGCACTTTTGCACCCGCTGTCTGTTTGAGGTGAGTGCGTTTGGTGTGTATGTGTGTGTGTGTGAGCAGGGCTCTGTCAAAAACAGTTTAACCATGCAACAAAACCTGCGTCGACGTATATTTGTGCAGATTGCATTTCTCGCGACGGCCATCGATGCACAGCGCCGGGGCATCGGGCTGCACCTGACGCAGCGTTCGGTCGCGCTGGCCCGGGACTTGGGATTCCACTTCGTGCGGATGAACTGCACCTGCGAGTACAGGTGAGTCGGGAAGGGTCGGACGCAAGGTTGCAGCAACAAAAACCATCAACCTCCCTACCTTTTTTTTTGTTCTGCTCTTACCACCCACACAGCTCGCGGGTGGCCACGAAAGCCGGCCTCGAGTGTCACTGGACGGTGCCGTACCATCATCTCGTGGACAGCACGGAGCAGCCGGTCGCGCTGCCGGACCCGCCCCACACGCATATCAAAGTGCACGCGATGGCCCTGTTTCCCGACGCTGTCCATTAAATCCTCATGCAGGTAATTAATGGCATAATTGCATTTTTGCTTTCACCATTCTGCCAACATTGCGCACGTGTTCGGCAAGGCCTACACCTCCAACCCCCCCCCCCGTTATTGTATATGAGTGGGAGGGGGGTGTACTGTAAAAGCCATTGATAATAAAACAACATGGCATTTCCGGGCGACGTAATACATTTATTTATGAACATGCAATTGTAAGGAAGAAATGGGGCAGAAGCGGGCAATGGAAGGGGGAAATAGTCAATTTATGTGGCACTCATGGTGCACTCGTTTTTTACCCCCGTGCATTGCCGCTCTCTCTCTGCACGTAACTCTTCTGGTGCTAATTTAGTTCGAGCGTGGGACGTTGAGGAGTGGACGGCAGTGGTTAAATTTTTATAGCTAATTATTTATTACACACCGCATTGTAATCGAGAGTGCATCAGTGAGCGCTGATTTAGTCGATAGCCATTATCGATGCGTTGCACACTGCACCTGTCCTGCAGTGGGCCGTTAACCACCCCCTCTATGCAGCACTCTCTGCCTCGCTTCCGGCCAGCAATTATCGATACAATACGTTTTATTTACATTTCCTGTTGCGTTTTCAATAGAGCCATGCTTGGGGCGGCTACATCCATCCCGGGGTACGGTAGCGTTCTTTGTGGGCAAGAATAAAAAAAAAACAGAGTAGAGTTTCCACTTATCGATGGAGTTACATTATCCATCAACCTTCACAGGACCAGATGGTTGGTTGGTTCACATTGTTCTGCATCATAACGATACACTGTTTCGCGTTTGAAGGCAAATGTCTGCTGCTTTCGCTGACAGGGTTCTGCTTGCCGAGTGTTCTGACCGGAGAAATCGATCCATGTCCATGTTTTATGCAACGCAAGCAAAAGAGGAAACATTTATGCACTCAGCCTGTCTGTCTGCCATGTCGCTCCTTCTCCCTCTCGCCTCTTGCTCTGCGACTGGATAATGTTTTTTTTCCCGTGAAATGTGTGCCGCAAATGAGTTCGAAGAATTGATGGCACACCGGTGACCATCAATGCCAAGTGGGCCATGGAAATGCGCGTAACCGCGACTGGTGACGGGGCACTCTACTAGCAAATAAATTCCGGCTGGATTATGAAGATAACTCTCCGAGCTGATTTCCGTTGACATTTTCACTAAATTGATGCTGATGGGCGTGATTAATTGCAGCACTTCTGGTGCAATTATGTGCCGGAATCGGGCCCGGCGGCTAATCGGCGCAAATGGATTAGAATAACGGCTCATTTAGTGGTCGTGTCCATCGCTGTGATGGTTGGAGTGGTGGGTGCACTACTTTTTTTTTAACAATTGAAGCTTTCAAAAGCGTTATTTTGCGGTTTTAAATCACAATACCTTGGAAGTGAGAAATACAATTTGTGATGAAATTATTTGATTACTGCTTTGTAATTGACACACGTTAAGTACAAACCTCGTCGGCTTCAACCTGAACTATGTTTCAGTTCGGAGAGCCAACAAATATACAACATGTTAGTGTTCACTTTTTTCCGAGACAGTTTCCATTGAAAACTGTCTATCACTGCTTGCGAGATGTTTTTTTTTTAACAGGTGACATATATTTGGATCAGCTGTGCAGTTTAAAAAGTCATCACCTGAGTAGTGTAAAATGTTTCTATTATTGCTCATATGTAATTGACAAACAACAGGAAACAAGGATCGATGAGAGTGTATACGCTGAGTGTGTGCACGCTGAAAGAATAAGAAAAAGGAACAGTAGAGCAAATAGTAGAAGAAGAAATGAATGGAAGAGGAAAAGTAAAAAAAGAAGGCAATTTAGAAACACTACCTATACTTTTATAACATGTTTCACATGTAATTGCCAAAATTTGGGCGTTAGCTCCTTTTCCTTGGGATATGCTTTATTGAAGCCCGCAGTAACTGATATCCTTTTAGCGTGTCACAAACACCAACGTTTTCGGTTCACGCCAGCAGCGACTAAATACAATTTTTTGTATAATGAAATCACTAGCAGATTGGACAGTTTTAAATGAATTTGACTTTTTATTCGCTTTTCTGATTCGCTTTTGTCCAAAAAATAATGCGCTTAGAATAGGTTGCCGTTCGATATACTGTTTTGGGGTTAATGTACTAAAGTATTCACATCAAACACTTTTCTCTAACAATCAATAAACTATCTAAACTGGTCAAATGTGTTGTTGTTCAATTGACGTAAAAAATCAATTTTGGAGCAAATTTTCAAATAATGATTATTCAGCGAATAAAACGATTTATGGGTTAAACGACACATCATTGTAAAGCTTAAGCTTAATGTGTCAAAATGTGTAGAATAAGCTAGAAAGCATAGGCAAGCCTGCACCTCCATAAGGCTGTAAGACAAAATTAAACTTGTACGGGCTAAAATTAACATTGGACCAGTTCAAGTAGGCTCTAGGAGTAAAAGCGTATTTCGTGAGCGACAAAATATACAGAACACATTGTAGAAAATTACACCGGATGTGAAATTAGAGGAAAACTTGTGATATTTTGGGAATCAGAAAATAACGTGTAGGCGCTTGAACTTTCACTTTGCTTATGTGTATTCACTTGTCCGTTTGAGTTCATTTGTACATGCTATAATTCATTACATAGTTCATCTCATCCTCATTTATTTCCCTGTTTATATTGTAGCCTTCAAGTGTTGTCTGTTTCTAATCCCGTTACCGTAATCCCATTCAAATAAATATATACATAGAAATTCAAACACACACCGTAAAATGACTTGTAAACTCCTTCCCTTACAAGGAAATTTAATAATCCTCATGCATTACTCCAGATATGCGCTAACTTTGAGGCTTCCCGAACGGCTATTAAAACCCTGTATTTAAATAACTGCCAACGTTCCTGTCGCGAGCCGACCTAAAAGTCTTCGCGAGCCGTATGCCTGACATGTCTACTCTAGTGCAATCTAATGATTCGTATAAATAGCACAGAAAGGAGCAATGTTATATCTTGCTATTGCTACTGTAAACATTTTACAGAAATTGAATGAAACATTCAACACCGTCATCCCTAAGCCATCCCTAATGGGTTGGAAGGGCAATGTTTTCCTACCTTGTGACCCACACATCATGCATGCACCGAACTACTGCGAACCAGCACGCAAGCACAAAAGGAGCGCAAACAAACCCGTACGATAGAAGTTGTAAAACAATGCTTGCGCTAGCGATTTACCCTGACGTATTGGTAATGTCGCAAATCATATCGTATGATTTTTTAATGAACTGCTACCGGGGGCGGCATTTGAATGTACCGGGGACGTTCCCTCCCAAACAAAGCCTGGACGGGGAAGGTTCGCTTTCTCCTTTTCGAAGACGCCTTCCGACTCCAGGCTGACATTGTTTGAAGAAATTGTCCTCGGGAGGATCCTTTCCGGTGTCATCCTTTTGTAGCTGTGTTTTTTTAACCCCATTCTTCGAATGTTTAATGGTGGCGTAATACAGAAGCAGTAAAAACGAAGCGATGTGGGTAAGTGGAAGGAAAAAGTGGCGATATCTTTCCTAACAGATCCATCCCTTGAGAATGAGGAACAGTGTGCTTTTTTGTGTTCGTTCGTTCCTCCTTTCTGCTATGCTTTTCACTGTGCTGCACTCTCGCAGGCACATGTCGTGTGGTGTGCAATTTCGCTATGAATTTTTCAGCACCACCGTTTCCTAACGATTTGCAAATATGTGACACATTCGAACTCCCGGGGGCCATCCGACGGTGGCGGGTTCGAGTGTGGCTATGCAAAGTGACGCTCAATGACGCATTTGTACTGCATTGTTGCATCGGCTTGGGAAGGAGCCTGTGCACTCTCGGTGTGTGGCGATGATGACGACCCGGTGAGCCCCCCTTTGATTGTATGCGGATTTCGAACATGCGCTTCGCTTTCGGTCGGAACTATTTTGATTTTAGATGAAGCATTGAAACAACCAGCTTGATATCTTTCTTACGCCATTCTTCTAGCGTACAGGGATGCATATTTATGAAGCGAATCCGATGCACAACTGCTCATCATTATCATCATCCTGGTCGGCATCCCGAGCGAGCGAATGTGTTTGTCTACCGATAATGGGACACCCATAAAGGGCAGCAGCAGTGTTCGAAAGTGTTGTGAGTTTGTAGAACTGCACAGTAATGTACTGCTGCCTGGATTTGTGGTGTTATCGTACCGAGTGATAGCTGCCGGGGGGGGGAGTGTGATAACTAACCACCGTTTCGACACGGTTTTTACCCCCATTTTGCCGGTACGAAAAGGGAAGGCAAGGGAACGGACACGGCACCGTGCGCTGTCAACAGTGCATTTGCATTAACCTCGAAGGATGATAGCGAAACCACCGACAGGCGGCGGCCACCGAAATTGGTACCGAATACGGCCAGAGAGCGAGAGACTACTGCTACTGTCGAACATGTCCCTCTCTCTCTTTCTCTCTCTTATTACCGACCCATTGAAGTTGTGAGGGAAGAGTGGGAGTGTTTGGTGTGTAGCGCCACTTAAATGTAACCGAAAAGTCATGTTCGCCATTATTCTTCGGTGTGCAAAACATTTAATGTTAAATTATGCAAATAAATCTTATCCCCCGCAGTGATAACATAATGGACTCGGGAGTGGCTACCCGTAGTTACATTTGCTATCCATTTGCCTCCCCATGTCCATCTTTCCCTTTTGTGACCGGTCGGTCAGTTTCGGTCGATAAGGGTTGGTCGAGCTAGGAAGGGATGTAGCGTGAACCGGAAGCGACGAGTTCGGTTGAAACCGCACCAGGGCCAGTGCGATAGCGTTACAGCTGGGGCAAATCCATCGACCAACGACACGAAACCGTTCGCTGGTTGCTGTTTCGTGCTGTACGGAAAGTGTCAAGCGTACGCGAACCATCAAGCGTGTTGTGCGTTGTGCTGAAGTGGCGCATCCTTGAGCGCAAACAGAGCGCCCAGGCAGCGGCTCTTTACGCGTCATAGCAGCGTGTGGCACTCAATTGAGAACGGGTCGTCGAGTGGTGTTGGAGAAATTGCATTAAAAACTTGTGCTCATCTCGTATGCTGCTGCATCTCGTTCGACAGACGCACGGTGCTTCTATCGGTGAGAATCTTCTGCGCGCTTGCGATGGCCCTCCGGTCGATTCGCGGCAAACAGTGTTGGGAAATGTTAAAAGATACTCCTTTGCCTTTGCTGCAAGGTCGTTGTAGCTCGTTCAGCTGCACACAGTTGCCCCGGTGTAGTGCCTCGGAATGCTAATAAGCCAATGATGTATCTTCACTGCCGTTCTCCGGCACATTGCTGTCGCCTTTGATAAGTGCGCACTCCTTTCCAGCACGCTGCCGACTGAAGGCTCGAACGTATACAGCTAATCTTATGCAACTTTTAATGACAATTGTGTATAACTTTCCATTCATTCCAACATTGCTGCGATGGAATAGATGATGGGTGGAGTGGGCTTTCGTGGAATGCAAAACGAAGAACAAAACGGAAACACGATGCCATGTCAAGGCTGGAAGTACACGATGGTGAATGGATGTATGGGCGGGTGAGAGGTTTGCCATTTTGTTGAGCCACTTATGCTTGCTAATGCGATTGAATCAAACCGTTTATGTGTTATTGTGTGTTCTCAATTTGATGTCATTTGTGTTTTGTAGCGGTGATGTCTGTTAAGTTAAGTTGTAAATGAATCATATTGTACAGTGAAATCTGGACGGAAGAAACTACTATCGGATGGATTATTCGATAATGTAAATGATGACTTTTATTTATCAAACGCTCATATTAAAGATACTCATATTAGGTTTGCAAATACAAAAGGGATATTTATACCTTGATAAATTTCCATTTCTTCCATGTGAACATTTTTGAAATTTGAAAGTAAAAAAATGAAACCTTTGAAAAAATGTTGAAATAGAAGACTTTTTATGCTTTGAATTAACTCTTAACCAGGAGTTACAGTAGCAGCAGCTTACAATCATTCATGAAAACAGCATTTACAGGCAACAAGGTATATAATACACCGTTGCTTACAATGTTCATTGCGATCCTTGTAAAGCTTGAACCTATGCTTGGAATGTCAATCTTTCCCCGTGCTATTGATTGAACCATGAGACCAGTTGGCTTCTTGTTTGTTAGTAATGGTATTTAATAGTCTCATTCTTACGATAGCATGATTGATATGGTTGAAGGTGCGTAGACGTTTGCTTATTTACTGTACATGACATTTTTTAACATTCGGCCTGATCGCCAACGAAAGTCGATAAAATTTATCCGATCGATTAATATGCTCGAATCTACCGGTGGAATTTATTTTCCACCGGTGGATAATTTCTCCACTGGTCGATAACTCTTTCCGATTCGAGTAGCCATTGGTTTTGCCTATCTGTCAATCACACTTTTGTTTACATTTAGAGATGTTATTTTGTGGAATGAATAAAACAGTAAATTTTGCTTATTGTTGTTGGCTGAACAAGTCTAGATGAAACAAAATCGTATGAACTGGAGGACGAGGTTTGAATCCTTTCTGAACTAGCCGCCTTCGCTGACCCTTGTCCTGTACCATGTACCATGTGCGCCCATCAACTCCAGCCATCGCGAACGTTGGATCCGTGAACGTCCGTATTTTACGCTCTCGTGCAAAAATATATTGAAACAACGCGGTACACTTATTCCGTGCAATAAGGAGTGTCCGAATCCGCTCACGGTCTCTCGCCCTCGCCAGTCCATTATCCTGGCCTTAATGACTGAACCCTCCAAGTCATCTGGCCACTTAAATTTAAACCTACTACGCCCCCTCCGCAATGGCGGATTTACAGGGTTTCGAATCATATAATGGACTACTTGATCCACTCGATGAAATGTTTCAAATGGTTAGGGGATGTATGCAACGTTGCTATGGAGGTTTGCAAGCATATAGGGGAATATGTCAAATGCTTAGGAGAAGTGTACAAAACAGCTATGGATTTTTGCATCCAGCTATAGAGCGCTCGGTTGCAGCGCTGTAGAAATTAATCCTAATTTTTTTTTTAAGCACCGCGTGATGATTTAAGAGTTTGGGGTGATTAAACACACGTTTTAGGATCATTATAAGGAAAAAGTGGTTAATCTGTAATTATATTTATTTGGACTAAATTTTCAATACGTCCTATCCGATTCAATACCCTATTCTACTATTTCTTTACATCATCTTAATATAAAAATAAAATAACTACGTTAAAATTGTAATCTATGCGATTCAGTAAAGATGCTATTCAAGTTTACATGTTCGTTTAAATGGATGAACAAAAAATCATTGGGCGACGCATTTGTCACGAGGCGTGGAACTTAGCGATGTGAGAGTCAATCCGCACATTCCCGGGCTGTAACCATCCATAAGCGACCCCGAGGTTTTGGGGATAGTCCGGAAGGTACAAGCAAGCACAACACCTTCGATAGGTGCAAGACAACACAAACGATTCCGACCGGAACTCGCCGTTCCAACGGATTCGAGTTGCTTATACCTTGCCTCGAGTTGCTTATGCTTGGTGATCCTACTGGTCTTCTCAATCTCTTTGCATTTAGTGTCGGAATCGATTTTAACATGCCATAAGGCCATAGAATAACGTTGGATAAAAGAGAAGGATTAGCAGAAAAGGATTTCTTTGGTTGGTTTCTTACATCTTAGCCTAAACCATAAAAACTAGATACCTGTTATAAACCTAAATGTATGTGTTTTGGTTGTTTATATAAAACGGGTAAACTTATATTTTCTAAAAAAGAATATTTTAGCTAAATTGAGTGATAAAACATCTCAAATAACTCAAACAGCTATAAAACATCCTTTTTGCGAGCTGTTAAGCATGGTTTTTAATATTATTTAGTTTTCCACTGTTATATCAACTGGGGTGGAGCAGTAGATATAGCTATCCGATTGAAATGGTTTTTTTTATGTGAAGTTGTTGTTTTATGTGAAGGTTTTATGTCAACTGCATATCCCACTGCTCAACTTTTTACCCACGTTGCTGTGGCGGCAAACACCATTCCACTCCACTGCCAAACCGATCGTTTAGCGAAGATTCTGATTGAGAAAACGAAATTGAATAACATTGGAATTTTGCTAACCGATCGACTAAACTATCCACTCCGTTATCGACTTTCGTTCCCGGTCAGGCCCATTATACGAATAACAAAGAAAACTGTGTATTTTGTTATTTAAACTAATTTTTACCATCCCTGCGCATGAGAGAACATTTGTTCAAAGGTTTTAGTGATTTTCATACGGTAAAAACTTGTGTTAATGTGTATCCGTTCAGCAAAATGCCATATTCGAAACCACAGTAGAATCGTGTCAAGGAAACTCAAAAACGTTTGCAAATATTTTTTTGACGAGGGGAGGGGTAAGATTAAAAATGAAACAATCGTTTCATGGAATAACCTAATAACCTAATCCCTAATATCATTTTAATTACATCATTGTATTTTCTATCAATCGTACACACCCTACTTACTAACCATATCAATGTCAATCTGCAAAATCTTTCCAGAATCTGATTGCATAGGAATAAAAAAAAATCCTTTGCAAATACGTGATACGGCACGGGGCGGTACCGCAGTATTTGCCGCTCATCAGATATCTTGCCATGCGATCTCAATACATACAGAAAACAGGCGCGCGCGTGTGGCGTCGTGTAAAATGTGCAAAGTTTCAAATTTTCCACATCAACACTTCACCGCTGACGGTTTTCAGATCAGATTTCTTCCACTCTTGAACACGGTGTCGCATGAAAACCCTTTCTGCTCTTGTCGCTCCGTTCACCGCCGCTACCCTGTTCTTGGAGGGCCCAGTAAGTGGCTAACGTGCCCTGAGTGCTGTGTGTAATAATTAATTGTACACGTAATACCCGATCGGGGATTGTGCGATAAAAATCGATTGCTAGACGACAAATGCCAACGGGCCGGGGCTTACATAGCCGTAAGGATTGTGTTTCAAGCAGCCTAGTGTTAATCAGATCAACCAAACTTTGAGTGGTAGGAGTGGTAGAAAGGTTCAATCGGGATAGGAATGTTCCGTTGACTAGCGTCTAGGATAACATTTCGTCAAAGCTCGGGTGTACCAAAAACAAATGCTAACCAGGAGAAATCGACACGCGGCGGTACGTAATTTTCCCATGATTAATGGGACGTTAAGTGTGCCGTGCCGAGTGTGCAATCGGCGGGGCTGAGGATGCCCGGCGAGAGTACAAGCAATTAATTTGTTGCACAGCCACGGCACTCGAACGCTGCGCGGTCGTTGCGGCGGACCGCGATGAGTTTCTAATTGCTTTTAGATGAACCTTTTGCGAACAACACGGCGAAGGGCATGGGTGGGTTGATGAGAGATTGAGGTGTTTTCTGTCGCTACCATGCACCCGGCAGATCGAGGCTAATCGAGTGTATGTGTGTGGGTGTGTTTTTTGTAGGGTGAATAGTAATTAATTGCAATCGAAAATGAATAAGAGGTAAGAATGTGCTTCAGTTACCAGCTCAGGTTCGTGGTTCGTCCGTTTGTGGAATTGTTTTTTGGGTGCCAATGGAACCACAACGATCAAGTGTAATTTAATTCAAGGTTCAAATGCCACATTTAAGGATCAGGGTTATCTCTTCATTCGCGTATCATTTGCGATTGGTTTCTGATGGGGTTGGAAAGCGTTTTAAAATGAAGGCTTGAAGTACTTCAAAAAAGGATTGCTAAAACATATTTTCTGCATACATTCAGGCGCTTATTAAAGCCTTCGTTAAATAAATATTATATGGTAATTGTTTCGCCAATAATGCTACACTTCTAGGAATTGGTTGGATGTTTTTTCTGCTAATCGCCAGAAATAGCTCGTCTATAAAACTAAACTTCAAAGCTCCTTTTTTGAATACAAGTAAAGGAAGAGGCAGAAGAAATGTTGCTTATTTTAGGAACAATGCTAGCGTTTAAAAAATGTTCTATACATATTTTGAAAGAAAACAATTTACACGCATTGTGCAGTGATTGAAAAGTGTACGAAAATTGACAAATTACCCCATTTAAACCGGTTAACGTAATTTAAACCAACAATCTTCGACGAACAGAAAAGAACGAGGAAAGGTTTCTTGTTTCATTAGCCTTCGGTGCCGGTTCATGCTTTGCTAACCTTTCGTGGAATCTTAAACCCAGCAACACGATTTAAAACTTTCAAAATTGATTCATACAAAATTAGAGACCTTCCCGAAAATCTTCCCACACGTAAAGCTCTTTGCCGCCCAACAACTTTGTGTCCACTTTTGAACCTTTTTACCTCCCGCGTTCTATTGTATTGACTTTTAACTTTCCTAATCACGAACCACTTTCCCCACAACACGCTCCCTTGCACAACCGTTCTTAGCCGTGCGCCGCGTATAAACGTTAATTGCTGTCGTGTTTTCTTACATTTGCTGCACGGTGCTCTCCCCTCCCCCCTCCCCCCACGCCCCAGGGCAAGTGCCGTAAATCTTTTGACAACCGGCTAACAACAAGGTAGCTAACGAATCACAGCCCGTGTGAAAGGAAAAGAGGAAACAAATAAGAAAGCAAAAAAAAAAAATTAAAAGCACCTACAATGTAAAGGGAAAATGAGCTCGCAGTAAAAAGTTTCCAGATTGCTGGTTTTGCTCGGCTGCCGAGAACGAAAAAAAGGGCAAAAAAAAACGTCTCAAGTGGCAGGGCTTTCGTTTTGCGAAACACAAAAAGGAGAGGCGCCCATTTTAGGCTGAGCTTTTGGAATGCGACTGTGTGTGTGTGTGTGTGTGTGTGTAGAAAAAAAAGAAAAAAAAAAAAACAAGTTGGCAAGAAAACAAAGGACCACGGCGGGATGGGAAGGTGCAAAAGTTAAAAAGGACACAGCACAGCGGCAGCACCAGCAGCAGCGCTTAAGCGCATTTCCCGGCATCCGATTGCTTGATTGAAACGGTCGCCTGATGAGCGGAAAAGCGGAAGTAGCGACCGGAAGGCAAGGAAATAGAGGACACAAAACAAAACTAAAAGGGATGCTGACACAGGGAACGGTATGAAAGGAAAACAACAGAAAGGCGAGAAAGGAACGGGAGTGTCGCTAACGAGAGATGAAAGCAATGCCTTTTAATTGTTTGAATTACTTCGTTTTGGCCGGCGCGTGTACTGGTGGTGCTTGTTGCTGGTATATATGTGTATGTATGTATGTGTGTGTGTGTGTGTGTACGAGTTGGTGTTGTGTGGTGGCATTCCCGTTTGATGTTGCTGCGTGTTTCCTTTGCGCCATTCAACCCCTGCTTTCCTGCTTGCCTGCTGTAATGGGCAAATGGGGAAATGCAATTGCAGCTCAGTGACCGTAAGGCAAGTAACGGGCAAGCGCGCTAAATACAATTTTGTGGTTGCAGGCGAGAAATTACAGCACAGCCGGAAATGGTGTACAAATGTGTGTGTATGTGTGGGTGTACGTTTTGGTTTTTTATTATACATTTTTCTGTAATTATTTGATGCCTTTTGTGGAGTTTCGTCGCTTTCCCACGCCATCCGCCGGTGCTGCCGGGATCGTTAATGTATGTACAGTTGTGTTCACGCTGTTTGCCTGCAAGAATTTCAGGTGAATAAGAATTAACAACAATTTAAGATTAATTATGGGACTGTAAACCATAATAATCATAAATTGAAAGATGATCATCAAAGATGATTAAAAAACAATTCAGTACTCAAAAATGTATGTTATGAATAATTTTATATTCTGAATGTAGTCGTTGTTATTTTTATGTTAGGCATTGGACGTATTCGGCGACGCACAATTATTCAAATGGTTTAAATGGAATGCAATAAAGAGTAGATGATTCATTTCAAGAGCACCAAATAATGCTTGCTATATTTTCAGGAATGTACCTTTTGGTTTTTGTAATTGGTGGTTCACGGTGAACCGATCCTATCTGTTAAATAATAGATGAATAATACATTTTGAGCCCGTTACATGTGATAAATTATACCTATACATTACCGTTTGAAACATGTTAAACTCTGCTTTTGCTGACAACAAGGCAATTTGTTGTAATATCTATAATAAACCCTGCTTAAAGCTGAATATTCATCAGCTGAGCTCGCCTTTGGGAAAACTACATAACAACCGGTCGAAAAAACTACAGAAAAATGAAATGTTTAGCTTATTTGACGTGCTTCTGTGAAGCATGTTAACATAATTTTGGTCAGTAAACGTTAAATTGTGAATAAAAAACGTAGAGTTTTTAATCCAAAATAGTCCGTTCGATTAGTTTTGTTATTTTATGCCGTTCATTTTCTCTTAAATTTCAACTTCTGCAACATTTTTAGGCGCCACTGTTTTTTTGTGGTTGTGTAAGTGCGCAATACCGGCTGCTAAAGAGCAAGCGCGGCGACAAATGAGCAAATATGGAAACAGAAATTAAAAAATAAATAATAGGTACACCACACCACAAGTGGTGCAATAACTAGGAGGCGGAAACGACGATTCTTTTTTTCTTTCTTTACCGGGGAAGTGGTTGCAATCGTAGCGAGAAAGAACGCGAGCAGGAATTGGATGTAATTTACTACCAACTGGATTAGTTGACAATCTGTCCACCCGGTCGTGCCCGCTCGAAGCCCCTCCGCTCCCGTTTGTTTGCTTCCTTCTTGCGGAGGGCGGGTTTACGATAGTGAAATGTGTGTGTGTGTGTGTGTGTCTGAGCTTCAGCCGTACCTGCCTAAAGGCACTTTACCACCAACCTCCCTGTTTAAGTACGTACGAAGTTTGAAGCACAGTTTGTCCCAGTTTCAGAGCGAACGGGCCCGCAGTATCGTTTCAGTACCGGTCGCACCAGTCGAATCAGCAAACCGAAATGATGAAAGGTTTTTAGCGAGCGTACTTTAAGGGCCGGTGAGGGCGAAGAGAAAGGCGCAGTTGTTTAATCGATTGAAATCATAAATCGTTAAATGCGAAGCAATCGAAAGTAGCGAAAGCACTCGAGCACAGCGAGGGAGCTTTGCTGCTCTGCAAAGCGGGGAAGCCTCCTCTGTACCATCGCACCAGCGATAAAACACCAGCGGGAAGGGTTATGCGTTTTGGCAGGGCGCCAACAAGCCGAACGAGGCCATCCGCTTGCCTTGTTTTTCGGCAAGGGGACGAACAAGCCGGCCGAGACAGAAATTGAATAAAATGAAAATTTATAGCAACATTAAACATAAAATTAGATTGTTATTGAGCGGGTAACAACTACGCCTTCGGGACCGGCGGCTCCACGGGGAGTGCGTTTGGTGTCGGTTTTGGATCGTTCGACTCTCCTGTGCTATCCCTTTTCGATGTGTGTGTTTGTGTCTGAGTCCTGAGTGTCCTGGGATGAGACCCTGCTCGATTCGATTGCTGCAATCGGAAAGATTTCAGATCCGGTTACTCGTCGGCTGCCTCGACTACTTTTGAAGGGTTTTTTGGGGTTTTGCAAAGTTTTGCGGTGGCGAGCAGGCAAGTTGTTGTTTTTTTTTGGAGAAGCTAAGCGAAGAAGACGCCTTAGATAACTGAGTTTCAGCCGAGTTCTATCCGCCTTCGCACACCCAAGCTCGGCCGACACGGACTGTGAGTGTAGGGCAATCGGTAAGGTATCCGGTTCGGCCCGCTGCAATAAACCAGCACTGAGACCAAAGTATGAGACAATCGTTGAAACCGGGGACCGGGCCCAAAAATTAACTGACAACAATGGCCGACGACGTGGCAGTGAATATGCGCGGGGGCGCTGTTCATAACCGTACACTTTTATGCGAGTTCGTTGATTGTGGGAACGGTGGCGACGAGAACGACAACATCGACGACGCTGTTGGTGATGATGCTGATGATGATGATGATGATGGTGGTGATACTGCTGCTGCTGCTGCTGCTACTGACAAACGAGGACGACGGCGACTACGATGAACCGATGGCACAGCGAACAAGGACCAAAATTGAACTAAATTGAAAAAGTTCCCACCGATGAAAGCTGGCCTGACGCGGTCTAGTGTATGTGTGTGTGTGTGTGTGTTTGAATGTGTTTTTTTGGTTAACTTTTCAGTTATCTTTCCAGGCAGGCAGTTACACAAATTTTGCACACAGCATATTGGCATGGGAGAGATGTGAAAGAGTTTTGTGTAAAACGAGTACTAGAGAGGGCGAAAAGAAAAAAAAAACATGGGAACCCTGAAACAAGTAGTTAAAAGCTCACGGGGGGAAATATTTTTGATGCAGTTCCCAGGGCGATGGAAAGTTGTGTGCCGAGAAATAGGGTAAATTTCATCCGAGTGTGGGCCTTGGCTGCTGCTGCTTGCGCCGCTACTGGCGAATGGAAATGTTTATGTGTTTAATTTATCAGTTTGTGCCGAGCGAACGATCGCTTGTACCTAGCGGATTGCGTTACTTTTAACGACTAGTGCGGGAGTCATTTGGCTGCCGGTAGGAATGAAACGGTAAAAAAGA
>NW_024428279.1:0-33631 GCF_017562075.2 Anopheles merus | reverse complement strand
AAATTTATGCTACAGAGCCCTCGCAACATAGATTTATGCTGTCTGGACAACAGAGAGCATAAATTTATGCTACAGAGCCTCCGCAACATAGATTATGCTGTCTAGGACAAATAGAGCATAAATTTATGCTACAGAGCCTCCGACACATAGATTTATGCTGTCTAGACAACATAGAGCATAAATTTATATGTACAGAGCCTCCGCAACATAGATTTATGCTGTCTGGACAACATAGAGCATAAATTTATGCTACAGAGCCTCTGCAACATAGATTTATGCTGTCTAGACAACATAGAGCATAAATTTATGCTACAGAGCCTTCGCAACATAGATTTATGCTGTCTGGACAAAAAAAGAGCATAAATTTATGCTACAGAGCCTCTGCAACATAGATTATGCTGTCTAGACAACATAGAGCATAAATTTATGCTACAGAGCCTCTGCAACATAGATTTATGCTGTCTGGACAACATAGAGCATAAATTTATGTACAGAGCCTTCGCAACATAGATTTATGCTGTCTGGACAACATAGAGCATAAATTTATGCTACAGAGCCTCTGCAACATAGATTTATGCTGTCTGGACAACATAGAGCATAAATTTATGCTACAGAGCCTCTGCAACATAGATTTATGCTGTCTGGACAACATAGAGCATAAATTTATGCTACAGAGCCTCCGCACATAGATTTATGCTGTCTGGACAACATAGAGCATAAATTTATGCTACAGAGCCTCCGCAACATAGATTTTTGCTGTCTGGACAACAAGAGCATAAATTTATGCTACAGAGCCTCCGCAACATAGATAGATTTATGCTGTCTGGACAACATAGAGCATAAATTTATGCTACAGAGCCTCTGCAACATAGATTTATGCTGTCTGGACAACAAAGAGCATAAATTTATGCTACAGAACCTTCGCAACATAGATTTATGCTGTCTAGACAACAAGAGCATAAATTTATGCTACAGAACCTTCGCAACATAGATTTATGCTGTCTGGACAACATAGAGCATAAATTTATGCTACAGAGCCTCTGCAACATAGATTTATGCTGTCTGGACAACATAGAGCATAAATTTATGCTACAGAGCCTCTGCAACATAGATTTATGCTGTCTGGACAACATAGAGCATAAATTTATGCTACAGAGCCTCCGCAACATAGATTTATGCTGTCTGGACAACATAGAGCATAAATTTATGCTACAGAGCCTCTGCAACATAGATTTATGCTGTCTAGACAACATAGAGCATAAATTTATGCTACAGAGCCTTCGCAACATAGATTTATGCTGTCTGGACAACATAGAGCATAAATTTATGCTACAGAGCCTCTGCAACATAGATTTATGCTGTCTGGACAACATAGAGCATAAATTTATGCTACAGAGCCTCCGCAACATAGATTTATGCTGTCTTGACAACATAGAGCATAAATTTATGCTACAGAGCCTCTGCAACATAGATTTATGCTGTCTGGACAACATAGAGCATAAATTTATGCTACAGAGCCTTCGCAACATAGATTTATGCTGTCTAGACAACATCGAGCATAAATTTATGCTACAGAGCCTTCGCAACATAGATTTATGCTGTCTGGACAACATAGCGCATAAATTTATGCTACAGAGCCTCCGCAACATAGATTTATGCTGTCTGGACAACATAAAGCATAAATTTATGCTACATAGCCTCCGCAACATAGATTTATGCTTTCTGGACAACATAGAACATAAATTTATGCTACAGAGCCTCCGCAACATAAATTTATGCTGTCTGGACAACATAGAGCATAAATTTATGCTACAGAGCCTCCGCAACATAGATTTATGCTGTCTTGACAACATAGAGCATAAATTTATGCTACAGAGCCTCCGCAACAGAGATTTATGCTTTCTGGACAACATAGAGCATAAATTTATGCTACAGAGCCTTCGCAACATAGATTTATGCTGTCTGGACAACATAGCGCATAAATTTATGCTACAGAGCCTCCGCAACATAGATTTATGCTGTCTGGACAACATAGAGCATAAATTTATGCTACAGAGCCCTCGCAACATAGATTTATGCTGTCTGGACAACAAAGAGCATAAATTTATGCTACAGAGCCTCCGCAACATAGATTTATGCTGTCTGGACAACAAAGAGCATAAATTTATGCTACAGAGCCTCCGCAACATAGATTGATGCTGTCTGGACAACATAGAGCATAAATTTATGCTACAGAGCCTCCGCAACATAGATTTATGCTGTCTGGACAACAAATAGCATGAACTTATGCTACAGGGCCTTCGCAACATAGATTTATGCTTTCTGGACAACATAGAGCATAAATTTATGCTACAGAGCCTCCGCAACATAGATTTATGCTGTCTGGACAACATAGAGCATAAATTTATGCTACAGAGCCTCCGCAACATAGATTTATGCTGTCTGGACAACAAATAGCATGAACTTATGCTACAGAGCCTTCGCAACATAGATTTATGCTGTCTGGACAACATTGAACATAAATTTATGCTACAGAGCCTCCGCATCATAGATTTTTGCTGTCTGGACAACAAAGAGCATAACTTTATGCTACAGAACCTTCGCAACATAGATTTATGCTGTCTGGACAACATAGAGCATAAATTTATGCTACATAGCCTCCGCAACATAGATTTATGCTGTCTGGACAACATAGAGCATAAATTTATATTACAGAGCCTCCGCAGCAAAGATTTATGCTGTCTGGACAACATAGAGCATAAATTTATGCTACGGAGCCTTCGCAACATAGATTTATGCTGTCTGGACAACAAAGAGCATAAATTTATATTACAGAGCCTCCGCAACATAGATTTATGCTGTCTGGACAACAAAGAGCATAAACTTATGCTACAGAGCCTTCGCAACATAGATTTATGCTGTCTGGACAACATAGAGCATAAATTTATGCTACAGAGCCTCTGCAACATAGATTTTTGCTGTCTGGACAACATAGAGCATAAATTTATGCTACAGAGCCTGTGCAGCATAGATTTATGCTGTCTGGACAACATAGAGCATAAATTTATGCTACAGAGCCTCCGCATCATAGATTTTGCTGTCTGGACAACATAGAGCATAAATTTATGCTACAGAGCCTCCGCATCATAGATTTTTGCTGTCTGGACAACAAAGAGCATAAATTTATGCTACAGAACCTCCGCAACATAGATTTATGCTGTCTGGACAACATAGAGCATAAATTTATGCTACAGAGCCTCTGCAACATAGATTTATGCTGTCTAGACAACAAAGAGCATAACTTTATGCTACAGAACCTTCGCAACATAGATTTATGCTGTCTAGACAACAAAGAGCATAACTTTATGCTACAGAACCTTCGCAACATAGATTTATGCTGTCTGGACAACATAGAGCATAAATTTATGCTACAGATAACTCCGCAACATAGGTTTATGCTGTCTAGACAACAAAGAGCATAAATTTATGCTACAGAGCCTCCGCAACATAGATTTATGCTGTCTGGACAACAAAGAGCATAAATTTATGCTACAGAGCCTCCGCAACATAGATTGATGCTGTCTGGACAACATAGAGCATAAATTTATGCTACAGAGCCTGTGCAGCATAGATTTATGCTGTCTGGACAACATAGAGCATAAATTTATGCTACAGAGCCTCCGCATCATAGATTTTTGCTGTCTGGACAACACAGAGCATAACTTAATGCTACAGAACCTTCGCAACATAGATTTATGCTGTGTGGACAACATAGAGCATAAATTTATGCTACAGAGCCTGTGCAGCATAGATTTATGCTGTCTAGACAACAAAGAGCATAAATTTATGCTACAGAGCCTCCGCAACATAGATTTATGCTGTCTTGACAACAAAGAGCATAAATTTATGCTACAGAGCCTCCGCAACATAGATTTATGCTGTCTGGACAACAAATAGCATAAACTTATGCTACAGAGCCTTCGCAACATAGATTTATGCTGTCTGGACAACATTGAACATAAATTTATGCTACAGACTCTCCGCAACATAGATTTATGCTGTCTGGACAACATAGAGCATACATTTATGCTACAGAGCCTATGCAGCATAAATCAAAGCTGTTAAATAAACAAATGGTTTGTTTTTAATACATTGCAGAGCGAAGACAACGTCCTTTGCTTTGTTTCTTGGATTTGTTTCGTCCGGCACCAGGCGTCTCCATCGAATTCCGGTTTGTATTTTTCTTTTTCTTCGAACTCATTGTGTCCTCGACGGGTGCTGAACTACATTTTACGCTTGCAAATACCAAGTTCTAGCGAGGTCGCACCACGGGAACTGTGCGCTGCTGTTAGTTTTCGACATTTATGCAATATTGGCATTTTTGTTAAGAAATCCCAAAAATCGTCAATATCTCGAAAAGTAAGCGTTTTAGAGGAAATTTTGACTTTATGTTGAACGCTTAAAATGACCCCATTTACCCGAAAATGTACTCGAAATGCACTTTCAAGACACTCGATTTCGCCCCAACTCACCCCCTAATAAGGGTGCAGGGGGGTGCCAGGGGGTGCCAGGGGGATGCAAAGGGGTGGGGGGTGTAGAGGGTCACTCACCCTACCCCCTCCACCCCCTACCCCACCCCTGCCCCCCTTCCCTGTATAACCCCCATATCCAGTCATCTGTCCATATGGTCTACCCAGTTCCTTGTTTTCTAACTGCATTTTCGGGGCCCGCCTAACGGTTTTTATTCAAAAATTGTACTAACACTTACAGCCGCGGGCTTTTTTTTGCCGGTTTTTCGCCAATAACTCGGAAAGGGTGTGTCCTAGCCAGAAGTGATGTATGGGGCGATGGTAGGGCCCGGGGTAATACACCTTCCCTCCTCATGCCCCCACCCCCTCCGACCACCCCCCTCCCCTCTAGGGGCGAAAAACGCGATTTTTCTATCTTTTGATCGGCGCATGCAAATCAAAAACTTATTTGAAGTTTTCGACGCCTTTTTCCACCAGGAACAACATAATAAAATTTGGTTCATTTTCCTGGGCGTCTACATAAGTTACACCCCCCCGCGCGTTTCGTAGAGGGACTTCGGGCCCGATTTTGAGTAATGAGTTTTGCTCGTACATAGGCAAATGATATATGAAATTTGGTCTACTCCGCAAGCCCTTTTCAACTGGAGTAATGGATCCGGGATCGGGAAAAGTTTCCGGTGTACCTGTGTGTAAAAGGGTGAAATTTTCACAAAAAAACACGTTTTTCGGCCCGTAGTCGAGCGGAGTGGTTCCTACGAGGGCGCTTGTAAGACAAAAGTTGCACAACTCGTCAAGACGCATCCGCCGGTATCTGATATAGCGCTATATTAGCTTCCGCTCGTGAGTTACAGCCCTCCAAAGTTGCGATTTTCCGTTTTTCCTCTCCGGCAGTATGGGGCAGGGGGTGAGCGGAGGTGCAGTACCCCACCAGCGGATAGTACTCGTCAAGACGCTTCCAACGGTACCCTGGGCGCGCTTGTATTAGCTCGCGTTCGAAAGTTATGCTCATATAAAGGGCCATTGCGGGGGTGGAAAATCGCGTTTTTGGCCCACTTTGACCGTGAATACCGTCGAAACGTTGCGTCCGAAGCCATTGCATGCTTTGGCAATCTTGTAGAGCTACTCAAGCGCTATCGAAATTTGTATTCATGCACGTTTCTGTGGTGCAAAACATTCGCACAGTATGCGTTTGAAGTGAACAATTTTTTGCTGAAGAATCGCTAATAACAAAAGTGTATCCAACATACGAATTTGAACTTTGGAACAACTTTGGAAGTCATACCAAGTGCATCCAAAGTACCAAAAATCACTTTGAAACAACTTTGGAAGTCATACCAAGTGCATCCAACATACTTGCAAACACTTTGACATGACTTCCAACGACATAAAAATTGTAAATTAACAAAGATTTATGCTGTCTGGACAACATAGAGCATAAATTTATGCTACAGAGCCTTCGCAACATAGATTTATGCTGTCTGGACAACATAGAGCATAAATTTATGCTACAGAGCCTTCGCAACATAGATTTATGCTGTCTGGACAACATAGAGCATAAATTTATGCTAAAGAGCCTCTGCAACATAGATTTATGCTGTCTGGACAAAAAAGAGCATAAATTTATGCTACAGAGCCTCCGCAACATAGATTTATGCTGTCTTGACAACATAGAGCATAAATTTATCCTACAGAGCCTCCGCAACATAGATTTATGCTGTCTAGACAACATAGAGCATAAATTTATGCTACAGAGCCTTCGCAACATAGATTTATGCTGTCTGGACAACATAGAGCATAAATTTATGCTACAGAGCCTCTGCAACATAGATTTATGCTGTCTGGACAAAAAAGAGCATACATTTATGCTACAGAGCCTCTGCAACATAGATTTATGCTGTCTAGACAACATAGAGCATAAATTTATGCTACAGAGCCTCTGCAACATAGATTTATGATGTCTGGACAACATAGAGCATAAATTTATGCTACAGAGCCTCCGCAACATAGATTTATGCTGTCTAGACAACATAGAGCATAAATTTATGCTACAGAGCCTCCGTAACATAGATTTATGCTGTCTAGACAACATAGAGCATAAATTTATATTACAGAGCCTCCGCAACATAGATTTATGCTGTCTGGACAACATAGAGCATAAATTTATGCTACAGAGCCTCTGCAACATAGATTTATGCTGTCTAGACAACATAGAGCATAAATTTATGCTACAGAGCCTCTGCAACATAGATTTATGCTGTCTGGACAAAAAAGAGCATAAATTTATGCTACAGAGCCTGTGCAACATAGATTTATGCTGTCTAGACAACATAGAGCATAAATTTATGCTACAGAGCCTCTGCAACATAGATTTATGCTGTCTGGACAACATAGAGCATAAATTTATGCTACAGAGCCTTCGCAACATAGATTTATGCTGTCTTGACAACATAGAGCATAAATTTATGCTACAGAGCCTCTGCAACATAGATTTTTGCTGTCTGGACAACATAGAGCATAAATTTATGCTACAGAGCCTGTGCAGCATAGATTTATGCTGTCTGGACAACATAGAGCATAAATTTATGCTACAGAGCCTCCGCATCATAGATTTTTGCTGTCTGGACAACATAGAGCATAAATTTATGCTACAGAGCCTCCGCATCATAGATTTTTGCTGTCTGGACAACAAAGAGCATAAATTTATGCTACAGAACCTCCGCAACATAGATTTATGCTGTCTGGACAACATAGAGCATAAATTTATGCTACAGAGCCTCTGCAACATAGATTTATGCTGTCTAGACAACAAAGAGCATAACTTTATGCTACAGAACCTTCGCAACATAGATTTATGCTGTCTAGACAACAAAGAGCATAACTTTATGCTACAGAACCTTCGCAACATAGATTTATGCTGTCTGGACAACATAGAGCATAAATTTATGCTGCAGAGCCTCTGCAACATAGATTTATGCTGTCTGGACAACATAGAGCATAAATTTATGCTACAGAGCCTCTGCAACATAGATTTATGCTGTCTGGACAACATAGAGCATAAATTTATGCTACAGAGCCTCCGCAACATAGATTTATGCTGTCTGGACAACATAGAGCATAAATTTATGCTACAGAGCCTCTGCAACATAGATTTATGCTGTCTAGACAACATAGAGCATAAATTTATGCTACAGAGCCTTCGCAACATAGATTTATGCTGTCTGGACAACATAGAGCATAAATTTATGCTACAGAGCCTCTGCAACATAGATTTATGCTGTCTGGACAACATAGAGCAAAAATTTATGCTACAGAGCCTCCGCAACATAGATTTATGCTGTCTTGACAACATAGAGCATAAATTTATGCTACAGAGCCTCTGCAACATAGATTTATGCTGTCTGGACAACATAGAGCATAAATTTATGCTACAGAGCCTTCGCAACATAGATTTATGCTGTCTAGACAACATCGAGCATAAATTTATGCTACAGAGCCTTCGCAACATAGATTTATGCTGTCTGGACAACATAGCGCATAAATTTATGCTACAGAGCCTCCGCAACATAGATTTATGCTGTCTGGACAACATAAAGCATAAATTTATGCTACATAGCCTCCGCAACATAGATTTATGCTTTCTGGACAACATAGAACATAAATTTATGCTACAGAGCCTCCGCAACATAAATTTATGCTGTCTGGACAACATAGAGCATAAATTTATGCTACAGAGCCTCCGCAACATAGATTTATGCTGTCTTGACAACATAGAGCATAAATTTATGCTACAGAGCCTCCGCAACAGAGATTTATGCTTTCTGGACAACATAGAGCATAAATTTATGCTACAGAGCCTTCGCAACATAGATTTATGCTGTCTGGACAACATAGCGCATAAATTTATGCTACAGAGCCTCCGCAACATAGATTTATGCTGTCTGGACAACATAGAGCATAAATTTATGCTACAGAGCCCTCGCAACATAGATTTATGCTGTCTGGACAACAAAGAGCATAAATTTATGCTACAGAGCCTCCGCAACATAGATTTATGCTGTCTGGACAACAAAGAGCATAAATTTATGCTACAGAGCCTCCGCAACATAGATTGATGCTGTCTGGACAACATAGAGCATAAATTTATGCTACAGAGCCTCCGCAACATAGATTTATGCTGTCTGGACAACAAATAGCATGAACTTATGCTACAGGGCCTTCGCAACATAGATTTATGCTTTCTGGACAACATAGAGCATAAATTTATGCTACAGAGCCTCCGCAACATAGATTTATGCTGTCTGGACAACATAGAGCATAAATTTATGCTACAGAGCCTCCGCAACATAGATTTATGCTGTCTGGACAACAAATAGCATGAACTTATGCTACAGAGCCTTCGCAACATAGATTTATGCTGTCTGGACAACATTGAACATAAATTTATGCTACAGAGCCTCCGCATCATAGATTTTTGCTGTCTGGACAACAAAGAGCATAACTTTATGCTACAGAACCTTCGCAACATAGATTTATGCTGTCTGGACAACATAGAGCATAAATTTATGCTACATAGCCTCCGCAACATAGATTTATGCTGTCTGGACAACATAGAGCATAAATTTATATTACAGAGCCTCCGCAGCAAAGATTTATGCTGTCTGGACAACATAGAGCATAAATTTATGCTACGGAGCCTTCGCAACATAGATTTATGCTGTCTGGACAACAAAGAGCATAAATTTATATTACAGAGCCTCCGCAACATAGATTTATGCTGTCTGGACAACAAAGAGCATAAACTTATGCTACAGAGCCTTCGCAACATAGATTTATGCTGTCTGGACAACATAGAGCATAAATTTATGCTACAGAGCCTCTGCAACATAGATTTTTGCTGTCTGGACAACATAGAGCATAAATTTATGCTACAGAGCCTGTGCAGCATAGATTTATGCTGTCTGGACAACATAGAGCATAAATTTATGCTACAGAGCCTCCGCATCATAGATTTTTGCTGTCTGGACAACATAGAGCATAAATTTATGCTACAGAGCCTCCGCATCATAGATTTTTGCTGTCTGGACAACAAAGAGCATAAATTTATGCTACAGAACCTCCGCAACATAGATTTATGCTGTCTGGACAACATAGAGCATAAATTTATGCTACAGAGCCTCTGCAACATAGATTTATGCTGTCTAGACAACAAAGAGCATAACTTTATGCTACAGAACCTTCGCAACATAGATTTATGCTGTCTAGACAACAAAGAGCATAACTTTATGCTACAGAACCTTCGCAACATAGATTTATGCTGTCTGGACAACATAGAGCATAAATTTATGCTACAGATAACTCCGCAACATAGGTTTATGCTGTCTAGACAACAAAGAGCATAAATTTATGCTACAGAGCCTCCGCAACATAGATTTATGCTGTCTGGACAACAAAGAGCATAAATTTATGCTACAGAGCCTCCGCAACATAGATTGATGCTGTCTGGACAACATAGAGCATAAATTTATGCTACAGAGCCTGTGCAGCATAGATTTATGCTGTCTGGACAACATAGAGCATAAATTTATGCTACAGAGCCTCCGCATCATAGATTTTTGCTGTCTGGACAACACAGAGCATAACTTAATGCTACAGAACCTTCGCAACATAGATTTATGCTGTGTGGACAACATAGAGCATAAATTTATGCTACAGAGCCTGTGCAGCATAGATTTATGCTGTCTAGACAACAAAGAGCATAAATTTATGCTACAGAGCCTCCGCAACATAGATTTATGCTGTCTTGACAACAAAGAGCATAAATTTATGCTACAGAGCCTCCGCAACATAGATTTATGCTGTCTGGACAACAAATAGCATAAACTTATGCTACAGAGCCTTCGCAACATAGATTTATGCTGTCTGGACAACATTGAACATAAATTTATGCTACAGACTCTCCGCAACATAGATTTATGCTGTCTGGACAACATAGAGCATACATTTATGCTACAGAGCCTATGCAGCATAAATCAAAGCTGTTAAATAAACAAATGGTTTGTTTTTAATACATTGCAGAGCGAAGACAACGTCCTTTGCTTTGTTTCTTGGATTTGTTTCGTCCGGCACCAGGCGTCTCCATCGAATTCCGGTTTGTATTTTTCTTTTTCTTCGAACTCATTGTGTCCTCGACGGGTGCTGAACTACATTTTACGCTTGCAAATACCAAGTTCTAGCGAGGTCGCACCACGGGAACTGTGCGCTGCTGTTAGTTTTCGACATTTATGCAATATTGGCATTTTTGTTAAGAAATCCCAAAAATCGTCAATATCTCGAAAAGTAAGCGTTTTAGAGGAAATTTTGACTTTATGTTGAACGCTTAAAATGACCCCATTTACCCGAAAATGTACTCGAAATGCACTTTCAAGACACTCGATTTCGCCCCAACTCACCCCCTAATAAGGGTGCAGGGGGGTGCCAGGGGGTGCCAGGGGGATGCAAAGGGGTGGGGGGTGTAGAGGGTCACTCACCCTACCCCCTCCACCCCCTACCCCACCCCTGCCCCCCTTCCCTGTATAACCCCCATATCCAGTCATCTGTCCATATGGTCTACCCAGTTCCTTGTTTTCTAACTGCATTTTCGGGGCCCGCCTAACGGTTTTTATTCAAAAATTGTACTAACACTTACAGCCGCGGGCTTTTTTTTGCCGGTTTTTCGCCAATAACTCGGAAAGGGTGTGTCCTAGCCAGAAGTGATGTATGGGGCGATGGTAGGGCCCGGGGTAATACACCTTCCCTCCTCATGCCCCCACCCCCTCCGACCACCCCCCTCCCCTCTAGGGGCGAAAAACGCGATTTTTCTATCTTTTGATCGGCGCATGCAAATCAAAAACTTATTTGAAGTTTTCGACGCCTTTTTCCACCAGGAACAACATAATAAAATTTGGTTCATTTTCCTGGGCGTCTACATAAGTTACACCCCCCCGCGCGTTTCGTAGAGGGACTTCGGGCCCGATTTTGAGTAATGAGTTTTGCTCGTACATAGGCAAATGATATATGAAATTTGGTCTACTCCGCAAGCCCTTTTCAACTGGAGTAATGGATCCGGGATCGGGAAAAGTTTCCGGTGTACCTGTGTGTAAAAGGGTGAAATTTTCACAAAAAAACACGTTTTTCGGCCCGTAGTCGAGCGGAGTGGTTCCTACGAGGGCGCTTGTAAGACAAAAGTTG
Organism: Anopheles merus; assembly: GCF_017562075.2. NCBI lineage: Eukaryota > Metazoa > Arthropoda > Insecta > Diptera > Culicidae > Anopheles > Anopheles merus. Next base: position 21,875 of record NW_024428279.1, on the reverse strand, counting down.
CACAACTCGTCAAGACGCATCCGCCGGTATCTGATATAGCGCTATATTAGCTTCCGCTCGTGAGTTACAGCCCTCCAAAGTTGCGATTTTCCGTTTTTCCTCTCCGGCAGTATGGGGCAGGGGGTGAGCGGAGGTGCAGTACCCCACCAGCGGATAGTACTCGTCAAGACGCTTCCAACGGTACCCTGGGCGCGCTTGTATTAGCTCGCGTTCGAAAGTTATGCTCATATAAAGGGCCATTGCGGGGGTGGAAAATCGCGTTTTTGGCCCACTTTGACCGTGAATACCGTCGAAACGTTGCGTCCGAAGCCATTGCATGCTTTGGCAATCTTGTAGAGCTACTCAAGCGCTATCGAAATTTGTATTCATGCACGTTTCTGTGGTGCAAAACATTCGCACAGTATGCGTTTGAAGTGAACAATTTTTTGCTGAAGAATCGCTAATAACAAAAGTGTATCCAACATACGAATTTGAACTTTGGAACAACTTTGGAAGTCATACCAAGTGCATCCAAAGTACCAAAAATCACTTTGAAACAACTTTGGAAGTCATACCAAGTGCATCCAACATACTTGCAAACACTTTGACATGACTTCCAACGACATAAAAATTGTAAATTAACAAAGATTTATGCTGTCTGGACAACATAGAGCATAAATTTATGCTACAGAGCCTTCGCAACATAGATTTATGCTGTCTGGACAACATAGAGCATAAATTTATGCTACAGAGCCTTCGCAACATAGATTTATGCTGTCTGGACAACATAGAGCATAAATTTATGCTAAAGAGCCTCTGCAACATAGATTTATGCTGTCTGGACAAAAAAGAGCATAAATTTATGCTACAGAGCCTCCGCAACATAGATTTATGCTGTCTTGACAACATAGAGCATAAATTTATCCTACAGAGCCTCCGCAACATAGATTTATGCTGTCTAGACAACATAGAGCATAAATTTATGCTACAGAGCCTTCGCAACATAGATTTATGCTGTCTGGACAACATAGAGCATAAATTTATGCTACAGAGCCTCTGCAACATAGATTTATGCTGTCTGGACAAAAAAGAGCATACATTTATGCTACAGAGCCTCTGCAACATAGATTTATGCTGTCTAGACAACATAGAGCATAAATTTATGCTACAGAGCCTCTGCAACATAGATTTATGATGTCTGGACAACATAGAGCATAAATTTATGCTACAGAGCCTCCGCAACATAGATTTATGCTGTCTAGACAACATAGAGCATAAATTTATGCTACAGAGCCTCCGTAACATAGATTTATGCTGTCTAGACAACATAGAGCATAAATTTATATTACAGAGCCTCCGCAACATAGATTTATGCTGTCTGGACAACATAGAGCATAAATTTATGCTACAGAGCCTCTGCAACATAGATTTATGCTGTCTAGACAACATAGAGCATAAATTTATGCTACAGAGCCTCTGCAACATAGATTTATGCTGTCTGGACAAAAAAGAGCATAAATTTATGCTACAGAGCCTGTGCAACATAGATTTATGCTGTCTAGACAACATAGAGCATAAATTTATGCTACAGAGCCTCTGCAACATAGATTTATGCTGTCTGGACAACATAGAGCATAAATTTATGCTACAGAGCCTTCGCAACATAGATTTATGCTGTCTTGACAACATAGAGCATAAATTTATGCTACAGAGCCTCTGCAACATAGATTTTTGCTGTCTGGACAACATAGAGCATAAATTTATGCTACAGAGCCTGTGCAGCATAGATTTATGCTGTCTGGACAACATAGAGCATAAATTTATGCTACAGAGCCTCCGCATCATAGATTTTTGCTGTCTGGACAACATAGAGCATAAATTTATGCTACAGAGCCTCCGCATCATAGATTTTTGCTGTCTGGACAACAAAGAGCATAAATTTATGCTACAGAACCTCCGCAACATAGATTTATGCTGTCTGGACAACATAGAGCATAAATTTATGCTACAGAGCCTCTGCAACATAGATTTATGCTGTCTAGACAACAAAGAGCATAACTTTATGCTACAGAACCTTCGCAACATAGATTTATGCTGTCTAGACAACAAAGAGCATAACTTTATGCTACAGAACCTTCGCAACATAGATTTATGCTGTCTGGACAACATAGAGCATAAATTTATGCTGCAGAGCCTCTGCAACATAGATTTATGCTGTCTGGACAACATAGAGCATAAATTTATGCTACAGAGCCTCTGCAACATAGATTTATGCTGTCTGGACAACATAGAGCATAAATTTATGCTACAGAGCCTCCGCAACATAGATTTATGCTGTCTGGACAACATAGAGCATAAATTTATGCTACAGAGCCTCTGCAACATAGATTTATGCTGTCTAGACAACATAGAGCATAAATTTATGCTACAGAGCCTTCGCAACATAGATTTATGCTGTCTGGACAACATAGAGCATAAATTTATGCTACAGAGCCTCTGCAACATAGATTTATGCTGTCTGGACAACATAGAGCAAAAATTTATGCTACAGAGCCTCCGCAACATAGATTTATGCTGTCTTGACAACATAGAGCATAAATTTATGCTACAGAGCCTCTGCAACATAGATTTATGCTGTCTGGACAACATAGAGCATAAATTTATGCTACAGAGCCTTCGCAACATAGATTTATGCTGTCTAGACAACATCGAGCATAAATTTATGCTACAGAGCCTTCGCAACATAGATTTATGCTGTCTGGACAACATAGCGCATAAATTTATGCTACAGAGCCTCCGCAACATAGATTTATGCTGTCTGGACAACATAAAGCATAAATTTATGCTACATAGCCTCCGCAACATAGATTTATGCTTTCTGGACAACATAGAACATAAATTTATGCTACAGAGCCTCCGCAACATAAATTTATGCTGTCTGGACAACATAGAGCATAAATTTATGCTACAGAGCCTCCGCAACATAGATTTATGCTGTCTTGACAACATAGAGCATAAATTTATGCTACAGAGCCTCCGCAACAGAGATTTATGCTTTCTGGACAACATAGAGCATAAATTTATGCTACAGAGCCTTCGCAACATAGATTTATGCTGTCTGGACAACATAGCGCATAAATTTATGCTACAGAGCCTCCGCAACATAGATTTATGCTGTCTGGACAACATAGAGCATAAATTTATGCTACAGAGCCCTCGCAACATAGATTTATGCTGTCTGGACAACAAAGAGCATAAATTTATGCTACAGAGCCTCCGCAACATAGATTTATGCTGTCTGGACAACAAAGAGCATAAATTTATGCTACAGAGCCTCCGCAACATAGATTGATGCTGTCTGGACAACATAGAGCATAAATTTATGCTACAGAGCCTCCGCAACATAGATTTATGCTGTCTGGACAACATATAGCATAAATTTATGCTACAGGGCCTTCGCAACATAGATTTATGCTTTCTGGACAACATAGAGCATAAATTTATGCTACAGAGCCTCCGCAACATAGATTTATGCTGTCTGGACAACATAGAGCATAAATTTATGCTACAGAGCCTCCGCAACATAGATTTATGCTGTCTGGACAACAAATAGCATGAACTTATGCTACAGAGCCTTCGCAACATAGATTTATGCTGTCTGGACAACATTGAACATAAATTTATGCTACAGAGCCTCCGCATCATAGATTTATGCTGTCTGGACAACAAAGAGCATAACTTTATGCTACAGAACCTTCGCAACATAGATTTATGCTGTCTGGACAACATAGAGCATAAATTTATGCTACATAGCCTCCGCAACATAGATTTATGCTGTCTGGACAACATAGAGCATAAATTTATATTACAGAGCCTCCGCAACAAAGATTTATGCTGTCTGGACAACATAGAGCATAAATTTATGCTACGGAGCCTTCGCAACATAGATTTATGCTGTCTGGACAACAAAGAGCATAAATTTATATTACAGAGCCTCCGCAACATAGATTTATGCTGTCTGGACAACAAAGAGCATAAACTTATGCTACAGAGCCTTCGCAACATAGATTTATGCTGTCTGGACAACATAGAGCATAAATTTATGCTACAGAGCCTCTGCAACATAGATTTTTGCTGTCTGGACAACATAGAGCATAAATTTATGCTACAGAGCCTGTGCAGCATAGATTTATGCTGTCTGGACAACATAGAGCATAAATTTATGCTACAGAGCCTCCGCATCATAGATTTTTGCTGTCTGGACAACATAGAGCATAAATTTATGCTACAGAGCCTCCGCATCATAGATTTATGCTGTCTGGACAACAAAGAGCATAAATTTATGCTACAGACCTCCGCAACATAGATTTATGCTGTCTGGACAACATAGAGCATAAATTTATGCTACAGAGCCTCTGCAACATAGATTTATGCTGTCTAGACAACAAAGAGCATAACTTTATGCTACAGACCTTCGCAACATAGATTTATGCTGTCTAGACAACAAGAGCATAAATTTATGCTACAGAGCCTTCGCAACATAGATTTATGCTGTCTGGACAACATAGAGCATAAATTTATGCTACAGAGCCTCCGCAACATAGATTTATGCTGTCTAGACAACAAAGAGCATAAATTTATGCTACAGAGCCTCCGCAACATAGATTTATGCTGTCTGGACAACAAGAGCATAAATTTATGCTACAGAGCCTCCGCAACATAGATTATGCTGTCTGGACAACATAGAGCATAAATTTATGCTACAGAGCAGCATAGATTTATGCTGTCTGGACAACATAGAGCATAAATTTATGCTACAGAGCCTCCGCATCATAGATTTTTGCTGTCTGGACAACAAAGAGCATAAATTTATGCTACAGAACCTCCGCAACATAGATTTATGCTGTCTGGACAACATAGAGCATAAATTTATGCTACAGAGCCTCTGCAACATAGATTTATGCTGTCTAGACAACAAAGAGCATAACTTTATGCTACAGAACCTTCGCAACATAGATTTATGCTGTCTAGACAACAAAGAGCATAACTTTATGCTACAGAACCTTCGCAACATAGATTTATGCTGTCTGGACAACATAGAGCATAAATTTATGCTACAGATAACTCCGCAACATAGGTTTATGCTGTCTAGACAACAAAGAGCATAAATTTATGCTACAGAGCCTCCGCAACATAGATTTATGCTGTCTGGACAACAAAGAGCATAAATTTATGCTACAGAGCCTCCGCAACATAGATTGATGCTGTCTGGACAACATAGAGCATAAATTTATGCTACAGAGCCTGTGCAGCATAGATTTATGCTGTCTGGACAACATAGAGCATAAATTTATGCTACAGAGCCTCCGCATCATAGATTTTTGCTGTCTGGACAACACAGAGCATAACTTAATGCTACAGAACCTTCGCAACATAGATTTATGCTGTGTGGACAACATAGAGCATAAATTTATGCTACAGAGCCTGTGCAGCATAGATTTATGCTGTCTAGACAACAAAGAGCATAAATTTATGCTACAGAGCCTCCGCAACATAGATTTATGCTGTCTTGACAACAAAGAGCATAAATTTATGCTACAGAGCCTCCGCAACATAGATTTATGCTGTCTGGACAACAAATAGCATAAACTTATGCTACAGAGCCTTCGCAACATAGATTTATGCTGTCTGGACAACATTGAACATAAATTTATGCTACAGACTCTCCGCAACATAGATTTATGCTGTCTGGACAACATAGAGCATACATTTATGCTACAGAGCCTATGCAGCATAAATCAAAGCTGTTAAATAAACAAATGGTTTGTTTTTAATACATTGCAGAGCGAAGACAACGTCCTTTGCTTTGTTTCTTGGATTTGTTTCGTCCGGCACCAGGCGTCTCCATCGAATTCCGGTTTGTATTTTTCTTTTTCTTCGAACTCATTGTGTCCTCGACGGGTGCTGAACTACATTTTACGCTTGCAAATACCAAGTTCTAGCGAGGTCGCACCACGGGAACTGTGCGCTGCTGTTAGTTTTCGACATTTATGCAATATTGGCATTTTTGTTAAGAAATCCCAAAAATCGTCAATATCTCGAAAAGTAAGCGTTTTAGAGGAAATTTTGACTTTATGTTGAACGCTTAAAATGACCCCATTTACCCGAAAATGTACTCGAAATGCACTTTCAAGACACTCGATTTCGCCCCAACTCACCCCCTAATAAGGGTGCAGGGGGGTGCCAGGGGGTGCCAGGGGGATGCAAAGGGGTGGGGGGTGTAGAGGGTCACTCACCCTACCCCCTCCACCCCCTACCCCACCCCTGCCCCCCTTCCCTGTATAACCCCCATATCCAGTCATCTGTCCATATGGTCTACCCAGTTCCTTGTTTTCTAACTGCATTTTCGGGGCCCGCCTAACGGTTTTTATTCAAAAATTGTACTAACACTTACAGCCGCGGGCTTTTTTTTGCCGGTTTTTCGCCAATAACTCGGAAAGGGTGTGTCCTAGCCAGAAGTGATGTATGGGGCGATGGTAGGGCCCGGGGTAATACACCTTCCCTCCTCATGCCCCCACCCCCTCCGACCACCCCCCTCCCCTCTAGGGGCGAAAAACGCGATTTTTCTATCTTTTGATCGGCGCATGCAAATCAAAAACTTATTTGAAGTTTTCGACGCCTTTTTCCACCAGGAACAACATAATAAAATTTGGTTCATTTTCCTGGGCGTCTACATAAGTTACACCCCCCCGCGCGTTTCGTAGAGGGACTTCGGGCCCGATTTTGAGTAATGAGTTTTGCTCGTACATAGGCAAATGATATATGAAATTTGGTCTACTCCGCAAGCCCTTTTCAACTGGAGTAATGGATCCGGGATCGGGAAAAGTTTCCGGTGTACCTGTGTGTAAAAGGGTGAAATTTTCACAAAAAAACACGTTTTTCGGCCCGTAGTCGAGCGGAGTGGTTCCTACGAGGGCGCTTGTAAGACAAAAGTTGCACAACTCGTCAAGACGCATCCGCCGGTATCTGATATAGCGCTATATTAGCTTCCGCTCGTGAGTTACAGCCCTCCAAAGTTGCGATTTTCCGTTTTTCCTCTCCGGCAGTATGGGGCAGGGGGTGAGCGGAGGTGCAGTACCCCACCAGCGGATAGTACTCGTCAAGACGCTTCCAACGGTACCCTGGGCGCGCTTGTATTAGCTCGCGTTCGAAAGTTATGCTCATATAAAGGGCCATTGCGGGGGTGGAAAATCGCGTTTTTGGCCCACTTTGACCGTGAATACCGTCGAAACGTTGCGTCCGAAGCCATTGCATGCTTTGGCAATCTTGTAGAGCTACTCAAGCGCTATCGAAATTTGTATTCATGCACGTTTCTGTGGTGCAAAACATTCGCACAGTATGCGTTTGAAGTGAACAATTTTTTGCTGAAGAATCGCTAATAACAAAAGTGTATCCAACATACGAATTTGAACTTTGGAACAACTTTGGAAGTCATACCAAGTGCATCCAAAGTACCAAAAATCACTTTGAAACAACTTTGGAAGTCATACCAAGTGCATCCAACATACTTGCAAACACTTTGACATGACTTCCAACGACATAAAAATTGTAAATTAACAAAGATTTATGCTGTCTGGACAACATAGAGCATAAATTTATGCTACAGAGCCTTCGCAACATAGATTTATGCTGTCTGGACAACATAGAGCATAAATTTATGCTACAGAGCCTTCGCAACATAGATTTATGCTGTCTGGACAACATAGAGCATAAATTTATGCTAAAGAGCCTCTGCAACATAGATTTATGCTGTCTGGACAAAAAAGAGCATAAATTTATGCTACAGAGCCTCCGCAACATAGATTTATGCTGTCTTGACAACATAGAGCATAAATTTATCCTACAGAGCCTCCGCAACATAGATTTATGCTGTCTAGACAACATAGAGCATAAATTTATGCTACAGAGCCTTCGCAACATAGATTTATGCTGTCTGGACAACATAGAGCATAAATTTATGCTACAGAGCCTCTGCAACATAGATTTATGCTGTCTGGACAAAAAAGAGCATACATTTATGCTACAGAGCCTCTGCAACATAGATTTATGCTGTCTAGACAACATAGAGCATAAATTTATGCTACAGAGCCTCTGCAACATAGATTTATGATGTCTGGACAACATAGAGCATAAATTTATGCTACAGAGCCTCCGCAACATAGATTTATGCTGTCTAGACAACATAGAGCATAAATTTATGCTACAGAGCCTCCGTAACATAGATTTATGCTGTCTAGACAACATAGAGCATAAATTTATATTACAGAGCCTCCGCAACATAGATTTATGCTGTCTGGACAACATAGAGCATAAATTTATGCTACAGAGCCTCTGCAACATAGATTTATGCTGTCTAGACAACATAGAGCATAAATTTATGCTACAGAGCCTCTGCAACATAGATTTATGCTGTCTGGACAAAAAAGAGCATAAATTTATGCTACAGAGCCTGTGCAACATAGATTTATGCTGTCTAGACAACATAGAGCATAAATTTATGCTACAGAGCCTCTGCAACATAGATTTATGCTGTCTGGACAACATAGAGCATAAATTTATGCTACAGAGCCTTCGCAACATAGATTTATGCTGTCTTGACAACATAGAGCATAAATTTATGCTACAGAGCCTCTGCAACATAGATTTTTGCTGTCTGGACAACATAGAGCATAAATTTATGCTACAGAGCCTGTGCAGCATAGATTTATGCTGTCTGGACAACATAGAGCATAAATTTATGCTACAGAGCCTCCGCATCATAGATTTTTGCTGTCTGGACAACATAGAGCATAAATTTATGCTACAGAGCCTCCGCATCATAGATTTTTGCTGTCTGGACAACAAAGAGCATAAATTTATGCTACAGAACCTCCGCAACATAGATTTATGCTGTCTGGACAACATAGAGCATAAATTTATGCTACAGAGCCTCTGCAACATAGATTTATGCTGTCTAGACAACAAAGAGCATAACTTTATGCTACAGAACCTTCGCAACATAGATTTATGCTGTCTAGACAACAAAGAGCATAACTTTATGCTACAGAACCTTCGCAACATAGATTTATGCTGTCTGGACAACATAGAGCATAAATTTATGCTGCAGAGCCTCTGCAACATAGATTTATGCTGTCTGGACAACATAGAGCATAAATTTATGCTACAGAGCCTCTGCAACATAGATTTATGCTGTCTGGACAACATAGAGCATAAATTTATGCTACAGAGCCTCCGCAACATAGATTTATGCTGTCTGGACAACATAGAGCATAAATTTATGCTACAGAGCCTCTGCAACATAGATTTATGCTGTCTAGACAACATAGAGCATAAATTTATGCTACAGAGCCTTCGCAACATAGATTTATGCTGTCTGGACAACATAGAGCATAAATTTATGCTACAGAGCCTCTGCAACATAGATTTATGCTGTCTGGACAACATAGAGCAAAAATTTATGCTACAGAGCCTCCGCAACATAGATTTATGCTGTCTTGACAACATAGAGCATAAATTTATGCTACAGAGCCTCTGCAACATAGATTTATGCTGTCTGGACAACATAGAGCATAAATTTATGCTACAGAGCCTTCGCAACATAGATTTATGCTGTCTAGACAACATCGAGCATAAATTTATGCTACAGAGCCTTCGCAACATAGATTTATGCTGTCTGGACAACATAGCGCATAAATTTATGCTACAGAGCCTCCGCAACATAGATTTATGCTGTCTGGACAACATAAAGCATAAATTTATGCTACATAGCCTCCGCAACATAGATTTATGCTTTCTGGACAACATAGAACATAAATTTATGCTACAGAGCCTCCGCAACATAAATTTATGCTGTCTGGACAACATAGAGCATAAATTTATGCTACAGAGCCTCCGCAACATAGATTTATGCTGTCTTGACAACATAGAGCATAAATTTATGCTACAGAGCCTCCGCAACAGAGATTTATGCTTTCTGGACAACATAGAGCATAAATTTATGCTACAGAGCCTTCGCAACATAGATTTATGCTGTCTGGACAACATAGCGCATAAATTTATGCTACAGAGCCTCCGCAACATAGATTTATGCTGTCTGGACAACATAGAGCATAAATTTATGCTACAGAGCCCTCGCAACATAGATTTATGCTGTCTGGACAACAAAGAGCATAAATTTATGCTACAGAGCCTCCGCAACATAGATTTATGCTGTCTGGACAACAAAGAGCATAAATTTATGCTACAGAGCCTCCGCAACATAGATTGATGCTGTCTGGACAACATAGAGCATAAATTTATGCTACAGAGCCTCCGCAACATAGATTTATGCTGTCTGGACAACAAATAGCATGAACTTATGCTACAGGGCCTTCGCAACATAGATTTATGCTTTCTGGACAACATAGAGCATAAATTTATGCTACAGAGCCTCCGCAACATAGATTTATGCTGTCTGGACAACATAGAGCATAAATTTATGCTACAGAGCCTCCGCAACATAGATTTATGCTGTCTGGACAACAAATAGCATGAACTTATGCTACAGAGCCTTCGCAACATAGATTTATGCTGTCTGGACAACATTGAACATAAATTTATGCTACAGAGCCTCCGCATCATAGATTTTTGCTGTCTGGACAACAAAGAGCATAACTTTATGCTACAGAACCTTCGCAACATAGATTTATGCTGTCTGGACAACATAGAGCATAAATTTATGCTACATAGCCTCCGCAACATAGATTTATGCTGTCTGGACAACATAGAGCATAAATTTATATTACAGAGCCTCCGCAGCAAAGATTTATGCTGTCTGGACAACATAGAGCATAAATTTATGCTACGGAGCCTTCGCAACATAGATTTATGCTGTCTGGACAACAAAGAGCATAAATTTATATTACAGAGCCTCCGCAACATAGATTTATGCTGTCTGGACAACAAAGAGCATAAACTTATGCTACAGAGCCTTCGCAACATAGATTTATGCTGTCTGGACAACATAGAGCATAAATTTATGCTACAGAGCCTCTGCAACATAGATTTTTGCTGTCTGGACAACATAGAGCATAAATTTATGCTACAGAGCCTGTGCAGCATAGATTTATGCTGTCTGGACAACATAGAGCATAAATTTATGCTACAGAGCCTCCGCATCATAGATTTTTGCTGTCTGGACAACATAGAGCATAAATTTATGCTACAGAGCCTCCGCATCATAGATTTTTGCTGTCTGGACAACAAAGAGCATAAATTTATGCTACAGAACCTCCGCAACATAGATTTATGCTGTCTGGACAACATAGAGCATAAATTTATGCTACAGAGCCTCTGCAACATAGATTTATGCTGTCTAGACAACAAAGAGCATAACTTTATGCTACAGAACCTTCGCAACATAGATTTATGCTGTCTAGACAACAAAGAGCATAACTTTATGCTACAGAACCTTCGCAACATAGATTTATGCTGTCTGGACAACATAGAGCATAAATTTATGCTACAGATAACTCCGCAACATAGGTTTATGCTGTCTAGACAACAAAGAGCATAAATTTATGCTACAGAGCCTCCGCAACATAGATTTATGCTGTCTGGACAACAAAGAGCATAAATTTATGCTACAGAGCCTCCGCAACATAGATTGATGCTGTCTGGACAACATAGAGCATAAATTTATGCTACAGAGCCTGTGCAGCATAGATTTATGCTGTCTGGACAACATAGAGCATAAATTTATGCTACAGAGCCTCCGCATCATAGATTTTTGCTGTCTGGACAACACAGAGCATAACTTAATGCTACAGAACCTTCGCAACATAGATTTATGCTGTGTGGACAACATAGAGCATAAATTTATGCTACAGAGCCTGTGCAGCATAGATTTATGCTGTCTAGACAACAAAGAGCATAAATTTATGCTACAGAGCCTCCGCAACATAGATTTATGCTGTCTTGACAACAAAGAGCATAAATTTATGCTACAGAGCCTCCGCAACATAGATTTATGCTGTCTGGACAACAAATAGCATAAACTTATGCTACAGAGCCTTCGCAACATAGATTTATGCTGTCTGGACAACATTGAACATAAATTTATGCTACAGACTCTCCGCAACATAGATTTATGCTGTCTGGACAACATAGAGCATACATTTATGCTACAGAGCCTATGCAGCATAAATCAAAGCTGTTAAATAAACAAATGGTTTGTTTTTAATACATTGCAGAGCGAAGACAACGTCCTTTGCTTTGTTTCTTGGATTTGTTTCGTCCGGCACCAGGCGTCTCCATCGAATTCCGGTTTGTATTTTTCTTTTTCTTCGAACTCATTGTGTCCTCGACGGGTGCTGAACTACATTTTACGCTTGCAAATACCAAGTTCTAGCGAGGTCGCACCACGGGAACTGTGCGCTGCTGTTAGTTTTCGACATTTATGCAATATTGGCATTTTTGTTAAGAAATCCCAAAAATCGTCAATATCTCGAAAAGTAAGCGTTTTAGAGGAAATTTTGACTTTATGTTGAACGCTTAAAATGACCCCATTTACCCGAAAATGTACTCGAAATGCACTTTCAAGACACTCGATTTCGCCCCAACTCACCCCTAATAAGGGTGCAGGGGGGTGCCAGGGGGTGCCAGGGGGATGCAAAGGGGTGGGGGGTGTAGAGGGTCACTCACCCTACCCCCTCCACCCCCTACCCCACCCCTGCCCCCCTTCCCTGTATAACCCCCATATCCAGTCATCTGTCCATATGGTCTACCCAGTTCCTTGTTTTCTAACTGCATTTTCGGGGCCCGCCTAACGGTTTTTATTCAAAAATTGTACTAACACTTACAGCCGCGGGCTTTTTTTTGCCGGTTTTTCGCCAATAACTCGGAAAGGGTGTGTCCTAGCCAGAAGTGATGTATGGGGCGATGGTAGGGCCCGGGGTAATACACCTTCCCTCCTCATGCCCCCACCCCCTCCGACCACCCCCCTCCCCTCTAGGGGCGAAAAACGCGATTTTTCTATCTTTTGATCGGCGCATGCAAATCAAAAACTTATTTGAAGTTTTCGACGCCTTTTTCCACCAGGAACAACATAATAAAATTTGGTTCATTTTCCTGGGCGTCTACATAAGTTACACCCCCCCGCGCGTTTCGTAGAGGGACTTCGGGCCCGATTTTGAGTAATGAGTTTTGCTCGTACATAGGCAAATGATATATGAAATTTGGTCTACTCCGCAAGCCCTTTTCAACTGGAGTAATGGATCCGGGATCGGGAAAAGTTTCCGGTGTACCTGTGTGTAAAAGGGTGAAATTTTCACAAAAAAACACGTTTTTCGGCCCGTAGTCGAGCGGAGTGGTTCCTACGAGGGCGCTTGTAAGACAAAAGTTGCACAACTCGTCAAGACGCATCCGCCGGTATCTGATATAGCGCTATATTAGCTTCCGCTCGTGAGTTACAGCCCTCCAAAGTTGCGATTTTCCGTTTTTCCTCTCCGGCAGTATGGGGCAGGGGGTGAGCGGAGGTGCAGTACCCCACCAGCGGATAGTACTCGTCAAGACGCTTCCAACGGTACCCTGGGCGCGCTTGTATTAGCTCGCGTTCGAAAGTTATGCTCATATAAAGGGCCATTGCGGGGGTGGAAAATCGCGTTTTTGGCCCACTTTGACCGTGAATACCGTCGAAACGTTGCGTCCGAAGCCATTGCATGCTTTGGCAATCTTGTAGAGCTACTCAAGCGCTATCGAAATTTGTATTCATGCACGTTTCTGTGGTGCAAAACATTCGCACAGTATGCGTTTGAAGTGAACAATTTTTTGCTGAAGAATCGCTAATAACAAAAGTGTATCCAACATACGAATTTGAACTTTGGAACAACTTTGGAAGTCATACCAAGTGCATCCAAAGTACCAAAAATCACTTTGAAACAACTTTGGAAGTCATACCAAGTGCATCCAACATACTTGCAAACACTTTGACATGACTTCCAACGACATAAAAATTGTAAATTAACAAAGATTTATGCTGTCTGGACAACATAGAGCATAAATTTATGCTACAGAGCCTTCGCAACATAGATTTATGCTGTCTGGACAACATAGAGCATAAATTTATGCTACAGAGCCTTCGCAACATAGATTTATGCTGTCTGGACAACATAGAGCATAAATTTATGCTAAAGAGCCTCTGCAACATAGATTTATGCTGTCTGGACAAAAAAGAGCATAAATTTATGCTACAGAGCCTCCGCAACATAGATTTATGCTGTCTTGACAACATAGAGCATAAATTTATCCTACAGAGCCTCCGCAACATAGATTTATGCTGTCTAGACAACATAGAGCATAAATTTATGCTACAGAGCCTTCGCAACATAGATTTATGCTGTCTGGACAACATAGAGCATAAATTTATGCTACAGAGCCTCTGCAACATAGATTTATGCTGTCTGGACAAAAAAGAGCATACATTTATGCTACAGAGCCTCTGCAACATAGATTTATGCTGTCTAGACAACATAGAGCATAAATTTATGCTACAGAGCCTCTGCAACATAGATTTATGATGTCTGGACAACATAGAGCATAAATTTATGCTACAGAGCCTCCGCAACATAGATTTATGCTGTCTAGACAACATAGAGCATAAATTTATGCTACAGAGCCTCCGTAACATAGATTTATGCTGTCTAGACAACATAGAGCATAAATTTATATTACAGAGCCTCCGCAACATAGATTTATGCTGTCTGGACAACATAGAGCATAAATTTATGCTACAGAGCCTCTGCAACATAGATTTATGCTGTCTAGACAACATAGAGCATAAATTTATGCTACAGAGCCTCTGCAACATAGATTTATGCTGTCTGGACAAAAAAGAGCATAAATTTATGCTACAGAGCCTGTGCAACATAGATTTATGCTGTCTAGACAACATAGAGCATAAATTTATGCTACAGAGCCTCTGCAACATAGATTTATGCTGTCTGGACAACATAGAGCATAAATTTATGCTACAGAGCCTTCGCAACATAGATTTATGCTGTCTTGACAACATAGAGCATAAATTTATGCTACAGAGCCTCTGCAACATAGATTTTTGCTGTCTGGACAACATAGAGCATAAATTTATGCTACAGAGCCTGTGCAGCATAGATTTATGCTGTCTGGACAACATAGAGCATAAATTTATGCTACAGAGCCTCCGCATCATAGATTTTGCTGTCTGGACAACATAGAGCATAAATTTATGCTACAGAGCCTCCGCATCATAGATTTTTGCTGTCTGGACAACAAAGAGCATAAATTTATGCTACAGAACCTCCGCAACATAGATTTATGCTGTCTGGACAACATAGAGCATAAATTTATGCTACAGAGCCTCTGCAACATAGATTTATGCTGTCTAGACAACAAAGAGCATAACTTTATGCTACAGAACCTTCGCAACATAGATTTATGCTGTCTAGACAACAAAGAGCATAACTTTATGCTACAGAACCTTCGCAACATAGATTTATGCTGTCTGGACAACATAGAGCATAAATTTATGCTGCAGAGCCTCTGCAACATAGATTTATGCTGTCTGGACAACATAGAGCATAAATTTATGCTACAGAGCCTCTGCAACATAGATTTATGCTGTCTGGACAACATAGAGCATAAATTTATGCTACAGAGCCTCCGCAACATAGATTTATGCTGTCTGGACAACATAGAGCATAAATTTATGCTACAGAGCCTCTGCAACATAGATTTATGCTGTCTAGACAACATAGAGCATAAATTTATGCTACAGAGCCTTCGCAACATAGATTTATGCTGTCTGGACAACATAGAGCATAAATTTATGCTACAGAGCCTCTGCAACATAGATTTATGCTGTCTGGACAACATAGAGCAAAAATTTATGCTACAGAGCCTCCGCAACATAGATTTATGCTGTCTTGACAACATAGAGCATAAATTTATGCTACAGAGCCTCTGCAACATAGATTTATGCTGTCTGGACAACATAGAGCATAAATTTATGCTACAGAGCCTTCGCAACATAGATTTATGCTGTCTAGACAACATCGAGCATAAATTTATGCTACAGAGCCTTCGCAACATAGATTTATGCTGTCTGGACAACATAGCGCATAAATTTATGCTACAGAGCCTCCGCAACATAGATTTATGCTGTCTGGACAACATAAAGCATAAATTTATGCTACATAGCCTCCGCAACATAGATTTATGCTTTCTGGACAACATAGAACATAAATTTATGCTACAGAGCCTCCGCAACATAAATTTATGCTGTCTGGACAACATAGAGCATAAATTTATGCTACAGAGCCTCCGCAACATAGATTTATGCTGTCTTGACAACATAGAGCATAAATTTATGCTACAGAGCCTCCGCAACAGAGATTTATGCTTTCTGGACAACATAGAGCATAAATTTATGCTACAGAGCCTTCGCAACATAGATTTATGCTGTCTGGACAACATAGCGCATAAATTTATGCTACAGAGCCTCCGCAACATAGATTTATGCTGTCTGGACAACATAGAGCATAAATTTATGCTACAGAGCCCTCGCAACATAGATTTATGCTGTCTGGACAACAAAGAGCATAAATTTATGCTACAGAGCCTCCGCAACATAGATTTATGCTGTCTGGACAACAAAGAGCATAAATTTATGCTACAGAGCCTCCGCAACATAGATTGATGCTGTCTGGACAACATAGAGCATAAATTTATGCTACAGAGCCTCCGCAACATAGATTTATGCTGTCTGGACAACAAATAGCATGAACTTATGCTACAGGGCCTTCGCAACATAGATTTATGCTTTCTGGACAACATAGAGCATAAATTTATGCTACAGAGCCTCCGCAACATAGATTTATGCTGTCTGGACAACATAGAGCATAAATTTATGCTACAGAGCCTCCGCAACATAGATTTATGCTGTCTGGACAACAAATAGCATGAACTTATGCTACAGAGCCTTCGCAACATAGATTTATGCTGTCTGGACAACATTGAACATAATTTATGCTACAGAGCCTCCGCATCATAGATTTTTGCTGTCTGGACAACAAAGAGCATAACTTTATGCTACAGAACCTTCGCAACATAGATTTATGCTGTCTGGACAACATAGAGCATAAATTTATGCTACATAGCCTCCCGCAACATAGATTTATGCTGTCTGGACAACATAGAGCATAAATTTATATTACAGAGCCTCCGCAGCAAAGATTTATGCTGTCTGGACAACATAGAGCATAAATTTATGCTACGGAGCCTTCGCAACATAGATTTATGCTGTCTGGACAACAAAGAGCATAAATTTATATTACAGAGCCTCCGCAACATAGATTTATGCTGTCTGGACAACAAAGAGCATAAACTTATGCTACAGAGCCTTCGCAACATAGATTTATGCTGTCTGGACAACATAGAGCATAAATTTATGCTACAGAGCCTCTGCAACATAGATTTTTGCTGTCTGGACAACATAGAGCATAAATTTATGCTACAGAGCCTGTGCAGCATAGATTTATGCTGTCTGGACAACATAGAGCATAAATTTATGCTACAGAGCCTCCGCATCATAGATTTTTGCTGTCTGGACAACATAGAGCATAAATTTATGCTACAGAGCCTCCGCATCATAGATTTTTGCTGTCTGGACAACAAAGAGCATAAATTTATGCTACAGAACCTCCGCAACATAGATTTATGCTGTCTGGACAACATAGAGCATAAATTTATGCTACAGAGCCTCTGCAACATAGATTTATGCTGTCTAGACAACAAAGAGCATAACTTTATGCTACAGAACCTTCGCAACATAGATTTATGCTGTCTAGACAACAAAGAGCATAACTTTATGCTACAGAACCTTCGCAACATAGATTTATGCTGTCTGGACAACATAGAGCATAAATTTATGCTACAGATAACTCCGCAACATAGGTTATGCTGTCTAGACAACAAAGAGCATAAATTTATGCTACAGAGCCTCCGCAACATAGATTTGCTGTCTGGACAACAAAGAGCATAAATTTATGCTACAGAGCCTCCGCAACATAGATTGATGCTGTCTGGACAACATAGAGCATAAATTTATGCTACAGAGCCTGTGCAGCATAGATTTATGCTGTCTGGACAACATAGAGCATAAATTTATGCTACAGAGCCTCCGCATCATAGATTTTTGCTGTCTGGACAACACAGAGCATAACTTAATGCTACAGAACCTTCGCAACATAGATTTATGCTGTGTGGACAACATAGAGCATAAATTTATGCTACAGAGCCTGTGCAGCATAGATTTATGCTGTCTAGACAACAAAGAGCATAAATTTATGCTACAGAGCCTCCGCAACATAGATTTATGCTGTCTTGACAACAAAGAGCATAAATTTATGCTACAGAGCCTCCGCAACATAGATTTATGCTGTCTGGACAACAAATAGCATAAACTTATGCTACAGAGCCTTCGCAACATAGATTTATGCTGTCTGGACAACATTGAACATAAATTTATGCTACAGACTCTCCGCAACATAGATTATGCTGTCTGGACAACATAGAGCATACATTTATGCTACAGAGCCTATGCAGCATAAATATCAAAGCTGTTAAATAAACAAATGGTTGTTTTTAATACATTGCAGAGCGAAGACAACGTCCTTGCTTTGTTTCTTGGATTTGTTTCGTCCGGCACCAGGGCTCCATCGAATTCCGGTTTGTATTTTTCTTTTTCTTCGAACTCATTGTGTCCTCGACGGGTGCTGAACTACATTTTACGCTTGCAAATACCAAGTTCTAGCGAGGTCGCACCACGGGAACTGTGCGCTGCTGTTAGTTTTCGACATTTATGCAATATTGGCATTTTGTAAGAAATCCCAAAAATCGTCAATATCTCGAAAAGTAAGCGTTTTAGAGGAAATTTTGACTTATGTTGAACGCTTAAAATGACCCCATTTACCCGAAAATGTACTCGAAATGCACTTTCAAGACACTCGATTTCGCCCCAACTCACCCCCTAATAAGGGTGCAGGGGGGTGCCAGGGGGTGCCAGGGGGATGCAAAGGGGTGGGGGGTGTAGAGGGTCACTCACCCTACCCCTCCACCCCCTACCCCACCCCTGCCCCCTTCCCTGTATAACCCCATATCCAGTCATCTGTCCATATGGTCTACCAGTTCCTGTTTTCTAACTGCATTTTCGGGGCCCGCCTAACGGTTTTATTCAAAAATTGTACTAACACTTACAGCCGCGGGCTTTTTTTTGCGGTTTTTCGCCAATAACTCGGAAAGGTGTTGTCCTAGCCAGAAGTGATGTATGGGGCGATGGTAGGGCCCGGGGTAATACACCTTCCCTCTCATGCCCCACCCCCTCCGACCACCCCCTCCTCTAGGGGCGAAAAACGCGATTTTCTATCTTTTGATCGGCGCATGCAAATCAAAAACTTATTTGAAGTTTTCGACGCCTTTTCCACAGGAACAACATAATAAAATTTGGTTCATTTTCCTGGGCGTCTACATAAGTTACAACCCCCCGCGCGTTTCGTAGAGGGACTTCGGGCCCGATTTTGAGTAATGAGTTTTGCTCGTACATAGGCAAATGATATATGAAATTTGGTCTACTCCGCAAGCCCTTTTCAACTGGAGTAATGGATCCGGGATCGGGAAAAGTTTCGGTGTACCTGTGTGTAAAAGGGGTGAAATTTTCACAAAAAAAAACACGTTTTTCGGCCCGTAGTCGAGCGGAGTGGTTCCTACGAGGGCGCTTGTAAGACAAAAGTTGCACAAACTCGTCAAGACGCATCCGCCGGTATCTGATATAGCGCTATATTAGCTTCCGCTCGTGAGTTACAGCCCTCCAAAGTTGCGATTTTCCGTTTTTCCTCTCCGGCAGTATGGGGCAGGGGGTGGAGCGGAGGTGCAGTACCCCCACCAGCGGATAGTACTCGTCAAGACGCTTCCAACGGTACCTGGGCGCGCTTGTATTAGCTCGCGTTCGAAAGTTATGCTCATATAAAGGGCCATTGCGGGGGTGGAAAATCGCGTTTTTGGCCCACTTGACCGTGAATACCGTCGAAACGTTGCGTCCGAAGCCATTGCATGCTTTGGCAATCTTGTAGAGCTACTCAAGCGCTATCGAAATTTGTATTCATGCACGTTTCTGTGGTGCAAAACATTCGCACAGTATGCGTTTGAAGTGAACAATTTTTTGCTGAAGAATCGCTAATAACAAAAAGTGTATCCAACATACGAATTTGAACTTTGGAACAACTTTGGAAGTCATACCAAGTGCATCCAAAGTACCAAAAATCACTTTGAAACAACTTTGGAAGTCATACCAAGTGCATCCAACATACTTGCAAACACTTTGACATGACTTCCAACGACATAAAAATTGTAAATTAACAAAGATTTATGCTGTCTGGACAACATAGAGCATAAATTTATGCTACAGAGCCTTCGCAACATAGCTTATGCTGTCTGGACAACATAGAGCATAAATTTATGCTACAGAGCCTTCGCAACATAGATTTATGCTGTCTGGACAAACATAGAGCATAATTTATGCTAAAGAGCCTCTGCAACATAGATTTATGCTGTCTGGACAAAAAAGAGCATAAATTTATGCTACAGAGCCTCCGCAACATAGATTTATGCGTCTTGACAACATAGAGCATAATTTATCCTACAGAGCCTCCGCAACATAGATTTATGCTGTCTAGACAACATAGAGCATAAATTTATGCTACAGAGCCTTCGCAACATAGATTATGCTGTCTGGACAACATAGAGCATAAATTTATGCTACAGAGCCTCTGCAACATAGATTTATGCTGGGACAAAAAAGAGCATACATTTATGCTACAGAGCCTCTGCAACATAGATTTATGCTGTCTAGACAACATAGAGCATAAATTTCGTACAGAGCCTCTGCAACATAGATTTTGATGTCTGGACAAAATAGAGCATAAATTTATGCTACAGAGCCTCCGCAACATAGATTTATGCTGTCTAGACAACATAGAGCATAAATTTATGCTACAGAGCCTCGTAACATAGATTTATGCTGTAGACAACATAGAGCATAAATTTATATTACAGAGCCTCCGCAACATAGATTTATGCTGTCTGGACAACATAGAGCATAAATTTATGCTACAGAGCCTCTGCAACATAGATTTATGCTGTCTAGACAAAATAGAGCATAAATTTATGCTACAGAGCCTCTGCAACATAGATTTATGCTGTTGGACAAAAAGAGCATAAATTATGCTACAGAGCCTGTGCAACATAGATTTATGCTGTCTAGACAACATAGAGCATAAATTTATGCTACAGAGCCTCTGCAACATAGATTTATGCTGTCTGGACAACATAGAGCATAAATTTATGCTACAGAGCCTTCGCAACATAGATTTATGCTGTCTGGACAACATAGAGCAAATTTATGCTACAGAGCCTCTGCAACATAGTTTTGCGTCTGGACAACATAGAGCATAAATTTATGCTACAGAGCCTGTGCAGCATAGATTTATGCTGTCTGGACAACATAGAGCATAAATTTATGCTACAGAGCCTCCGCATCATAGATTTTGCTGTCTGGACAACATAGAGCATAATTTATGCTACAGAGCTCCGCATCATAGATTTTTGCTGTGGACAACAAAGAGCATAAATTTATGCTACAGAACCTCCGCAACATAGATTTATGCTGTCTGGACAACATAGAGCATAAATTTATGCTACAGAGCCTCTGCAACATAGATTTATGCTGTCTAGACAACAAAGAGCATAACTTTATGCTACAGAACCTT
>NW_024428278.1:0-33797 GCF_017562075.2 Anopheles merus | reverse complement strand
AAACGACTACGCTGAGCTACAATTTCTGAAATTCTTAAATTTTAGAAATAAGCAAAAGACTTTACTGAGTTACAATTTCCGAAAATTCTAAAATTTTAGAATAAGTAAAGGACTATACTGAGTTACAATTTCGGAAATTCTAGGATTTAAGAAATTAGCAAAAGACTATACTGAGCTACAATTTCTGAAATTCTTAAATTTTGGAAATAAGCAAACGACTATACTGAGTTACAATTTCTGAAAATTCTTAAATTTTAGAAATAAGTAGAAGACTATATTGAGTTACAATTTCGGAAATTCTAAGATTTAAGAAATTAGCAAAAGACTATACTGAGCTACAATTTCTGAAATTCTTAAATTTTAGAAATAAGCAAAAGACTATACTGAGCTACAATTTCTGAAATTCTTAAATTTTAGAAATAAGCAAAAGACTATACAGAGCTATAATTCTGAAATTCTTAAATTTTAGAAATAAGTAAACGACTATACTGAGCTACAATTCTTAAATTCTTAATTTTTAGAAATAAGCATAAGACTAAACTGAGCTTCAATTTATGAAATTATTAAATTTTAAGAAATAAGCAAACGACTATACTGAGTTACAATTTCCGAAAATTCTAAAATTGTAGAAATAAGTAAAGGACTATACTGAGTTACGATTTCGGAAATTTTAAGATTTAAGAAATTAGCAAAAGACTTTACTGAGCTACAATTTCTGAAATTCTTAAATTTTGGAAATAAGCAAACGACTATTCTGAGTTACAATTTCTGAAATTCTTAAATTTTAGAAATAAGTAAAGGACTATATTGAGCTACAATTTCGGATATTCTAAGATTTTAGAAATAAGCAAACGACTATACTGAGCTACAATTTCTGAAATTCTTAAATTTTAGAAATAAGCAAAAGACTTTACTGAGTTATAATTTCCGAAAATTCTAAAATTTCAGAAATAAGTAAAAGACTATACTGACTTACAATTTCGGAAATTCTAGGATTTTAGAAATTAGCAAACGACTACACTGAGCTACAATTTCTGAAATTCTTAAATTTTAGAAATAAGCAAAAGACTTTACTGAGTTACAATTTTCGAAAATTCTAAAATTGTAGAAATAAGTAAAGGACTATACTGAGTTACAATTTCGGAAATTTTAAGATTTAAGAAATTAGTAAAAAACTATACTGAGCTACAATTTCTGAAATTCTTAAATTTTGGAAATAAGCAAACGACTATACTGAGTTACAATTTCTGAAATTCTTAATTTTAGAAATAAGTAAAGGACTATACTGAGTTACAATTTCGGAAATTCTAAGATTTTAGAAATAAGCAAAAGACTATACTGAGCTACAATTTCTGAAATCTTAAATTTTAGAAATAAGCAAAGACTTACTGAGTGATAATTTCCGAAAATTCTAAAATTTCAGAAATAAGTAAAAGACTATACCGACTTACAATTTCGGAATTCTAGGATTTTAGAAATTAGCAACCGACTACACTGAGCTACAATTTCTGAAATTCTTAACTTTTGGAAATAAGCAAACGACTATACTGAGTTACAATTACTGAAATTCTTAAATTGTAGAAATAGTAAAGGACTATACTGAGCTACAATTTCGGAAATTCTAAGATTTAAGAAATTAGCAAAAGAATATACTGAGCTACAATTTCTGAAATTCTTAAATTTTAGAAATAAGCAAAAGACTATACTGAGCTACAATTTCTGAAATTCTCAAATTTTAGAAATAAGCAAAAGACTATACAGAGCTACAATTTCTGAAATTCTTAAATTTTAGAAATAAGCAAAACGACTATACTGAGCTACAATTTCTTAAATTCTTAAATTTTAGAAATAAGCATAAGACTAAACTGAGCTTCAATTTATGAAATTATTAAATTTTAAGAAATAAGCAAAAGACTATACTGAGTTACAATTTCCGAAAATTCTAAAATTGTAGAAATAAGTAAAGGACTATACTGAGTTAAGATTTCGGAAATTCTAAGATTTAAGAAATGAGCAAAAGACTATACTGAGCTACAATTTCTGAAATTCTAAACTTTTGGAAATAAGCAAACGACTATTCTGAGTTACAATTTCTGAAATTATTAAATTTTAGAAATAAGTAAAGGACTATATTGAGCTACAATTTCGGATATTCTAAGATTTAAGAAATAGGCAAACGACTATAATGAGCTACAATTTCTGAAATTCTTAAATTTGAGAAATAAGCAAAAGACTTTACTGAGTTATAATTTCCGAAAATTCTAAAATTTCAGAAATAACTAAAGGACTATACTGAGTTACAATTTCGGAAATTTTAGGATTTAAGAAATTAGTAAAAAACTATACTGAGTTACATTTTCTGAAAATCTTAAATTTTAGAAATAAGCAAAAGACTATACTGAGCCACAATTTCTGAAATTCTTAAATTTTAGAAATAAGCAGAAGACTATTCTGAGCTACAATTTCTGAGATTCGTAAATTTTAGAAATAAGCAAAATATTTTACTGAGCCTTAATTAATGAGATTCTAAAATTTTAGAAATAAGTAAAAGACTCTGCTGAGCTACAATTTCTGATATTCTAAGATTTTAGAAATAAGCATGAGACTATATTGAGTTACAATTTCTGAAAATCTTAAATTTTAGAAATAAGCAAAAGACTATACTTAGCTACAATTTCTGAAATTCTTAAATTTTAGAAATGAGCAAATGACTATACTGAGCTACAATTTCTGAAATTATTAAATTTTAGAAATAAGCAAAAGACTTTACTGAGTTACAATTTCCGAAAATTCTAAAATTGTAGAAATAAGTAAAGGACTATACTGAGTTAAGATTTCGGAAATTCTAGGATTTAAGAAATGAGCAAAAGACTATACTGAGCTACAATTTCTGAAATTCTTTACTTTTGGAAATAAGCAAACGACTATACTGAGTTACAATTTCTGAAATTCTTAAATTTTAGAAATAAGTAAAGGACTATATTGAGCTACAATTTCGGATATTCTAAGATTAAAGAAATTAGCAACCGACTAGACTGAGCTACAATTTCTGAAATTCTTACATTTTAGAAATAAGCAAAAGACTATACTGAGCTACAATTTCTGAAATTCTTAATTTTAGAAATAAGCAAAAGACTATACTGAGCTACAATTTCTGAAATTCTTAAATTTTAGAAATAAGCAAAAGACTTTACTGAGCTTCAATTTCCGAAAATTCTATAATTTTAGAAATAAGTAAAGGACTACACTGAGTTACAATTTCTGAAATTCTAAGATTTAAGAAATTTGCAAAAGATTATACTGAGTAACAATTTCTGAAATTCTTAAATTTTAGAAATAAGCAAACGACTATAATGAGCTACAATTTCTGAAATTCTTAAATTTTAGAAATCAGCAAAAGACTTTACTGAGCTACTTTTACTGAAATTCTTAAATTTTAGAAATAAGTAAAAGACTATACTGACTTACAATTTCGGAAATTCTAGGATTTTAGAAATTAGCAAACGACTACGCTGAGCTACAATTTCTGAAATTCTTAAATTTTAGAAATAAGCAAAAGACTTTACTGAGTTACCTTTTCCGAAAATTCTAAAATTGTAAAAATAAGTAAAGGACTATACTGAGTTACGATTTCGGAAATTCTAGGATTTAAGAAATGAGCAAAAGACTATAATGAGCTACAATTTCTGAAATTCTTAACTTTTGGAAATAAGCAAATGACTATACTGAGTTACAATTTCTGAAATTATTAAATTTTAGAAATTAGTAAAGGACTATATTGAGCTACAATTTCGGAAATTCTAAGATTTAAGAAATTAGCAAAAGAATATACTGAGCTACAATTTCTGATTTTCTTAAATTTTAGAAATAAGCAAAAGACTTTACTGAGCTACAATATCTGAAATTCTTAAATTTTAGAAATAAGCAAAAGACTATACTGAGCTACAATTTTTGAAATTCTAAAATTTTAGAAATAAGCAAACGACTATACTGAGCTACAATTTCTGTTATTCTTAACTTTCAGAATGAAGCAAAAGACTTTACTGAGTTACAATTTCCGAAAATTCTAAAATTTTAGACATAAGTAAGGGACTATTCTGAGTTACAATTTCGGAAATTCTAAGATTTAAGAAATTAGCAAAAGACTATACTGAGCTACAATTTCTGAAATTCTTAAATTTTAGAAATAAGCAAACGACTATACTGAGCTTCAATTTCTGAAAATCTTAAATTTGAGAAATAAGAAAAAGACTATACTGAGCTACAATTTCGGAAATTCTTAAATTTTAGAAATAAGTAAAGAACTATACTGACTTACAATTTCGGAAATTCTAGGATTTTAGAAATTAGCAAACGACTACGCTGAGCTACAATTGAAATTCTTAAATTTTAGAAATAAGCAAAAGACTTTACTGAGTTACAATTTCCGAAAATTCTAAAATTGTAGAAATAAGTAAAGGACTATACTGAGTTACGATTTCGGAAATTCTAGGATTTAAGAAATGAGCAAAAGACTATACTGAGCTACAATTTTTGAAATTCTTAAATTTTGGAAATAAGCAAACGACTATACTGAGTTACAATTTCTGAAATTCTTAAATTTTAGAAATAAGTAAAGGACTATATTGAGCTACAATTTCGGATATTCTAAGATTTAAGAAATTAGCAAAAGACTATACTGAGCTACAATTTCTGAAATTCTTAAATTTAAGAAATAAGCAAAAGACTATACTGAGCTACAATATCTGAAATTCTTAAATTTTAGAAATAAGCAAAAGACTATACAGAGCTATAATTTCTGAAATTCTTAAATTTTAGAAATAAGTAAACGACTATACTGAGCTACAATTTCTTAAATTCTTAAATTTTAGAAATAAGCATAAGACTAAACTGAGCTTCAATTTATGAAATTATTAAATTTTAGAAATAAGCAAAAGAATATACTGAGTTACAATTTCCGAAAATTCTAAAATTGTAGAAATAAGTAAAGGACTATACTGAGTTAAGATTTCGGAAATTTTAGGATTTAAGAAATGAGCAAAAGACTTTACTGAGCTACAATTTCTGAAATTCTTAACTTTTGGAAATAAGCAAACGACTATTCTGAGTTACAATTTCTGAAATTCTTAAATTTTAGAAATAAGTAAAGGACTATATTGAGCTACAATTTCGGAAATTCTAAGATTTTAGAAATAAGCAAACGACTATACTGAGCTACAATTTCTGAAATTCTTAAATTTTAGAAATAAGCAAAAGACTTTACTGAGTTATAATTTCCGAAAATTCTAAAATTTCAGAAATAAGTAAAAGACTATACTGACTTACAATTTCGGAAATTCTAAGATTTTAGAAATTAGCAAACGACTATACTGAGCTACAATTTCTGAAATTCTTAAATTTTAGAAATAAGCAAAAGACTTTACTGAGTTACAATTTTCGAAAATTCTAAAATTGTAGAAATAAGTAAAGGACTATACTGAGTTACAATTTCGGAAATTTTAAGATTTAAGAAATTAGTAAAAAACTATACTGAGCTACAATTTCTGAGATTCTTTAATTGTGGAAATAAGCAAACGACTATACTGAGTTACAATTTCTGAAATTCTTAAATTTTAGAAATAAGTAAAGGACTATATTGAGCTACAATTTCGGAAATTCTAAGATTTTAGAAATAAGCAAACGACTATAATGAGCTACAATTTCTGAAATTCTTAAATTTTAGAAATAAGCAAAAGACTTTACTGAGTGATAATTTCCGAAAATTCTAAAATTTCAGAAATAAGTAAAAGACTATACCGACTTACAATTTCGGAAATTCTAGGATTTTAGAAATTAGCAACCGACTACACTGAGCTACAATTTCTGAAATTCTTAACTTTTGGAAATAAGCAAACGACTATACTGAGTTACAATTACTGAAATTCTTAAATTGTAGAAATAAGTAAAGGACTATATTGAGCTACAATTTCGGATATTCTAAGATTTAAGAAATTAGCAAAAGACTATACTGAGCCACAATTTCTGAAATTCTTAAATTTTAGAAATAAGCAAAAGACTATACTGAGCTACAATTTCTGAAATTCTCAAATTTTAGAAATAATCAAAAGACTATACTGAGCTACAATTTCTGAAATTCTTAAATTTTAGAAATAAGCAAACGACTATACTGAGCTACAATTTCTTAAATTCTTAAATTTTAGAAATAAGCATAAGACTAACAAAACCCGCCACAACCAGAACCCATGGAAGTTGATAGTTCCATCCGTTCTAAACAGGTAAATTACGGTAATCGTCCTAATTTTTCAGGAACATATAAACCACCATTAAAAAGAACAAGAGCATTTAATATAGAAACAAACACAGGAAACGAGCAAGTAGAATATGAAGAGGAAATGGCAAAAACATTAGAAGAATGTGACGATGATGTGCTCTCCGCCCATGATCGATACTTGGCATGCATTAACAGACAAGATGGATCAGAAACATCCGAAAATGGAGAAGAAGCCGAATTGATTTTTTTAGAATGAGTTCCACATTACCATATTTCCTTTACTATGGTAATGCAAAAGAACCATTACGAATCTTAGTAGACACAGGATCTAACAAAAACTATATACATCCAAAATATGCAAAAATTTCTCACGACTTAGAAAAACCATTTTTATCTCAACTGTTGCAGGAGACGTCAAAATAACCAAATATTCACAAGCTAGATTACTTAAACCATACTCGGACAAGATGATAAAAATTTATCATCTTGAACAACTGAAATCGTTTGATGCTATTTTAGGTTGGGATTCTTTAAAGGAAAATAGTTCATGGATAAATACAGTACAAGACACATTAATAGTAAATGGAAAATATACTATTCCATTATTGCTATACAAGCTTCAAGAAGTAAATCAAATAAATATTCGCGATGAACATTTACAAATTCAAGAAAAAAATGATTTAAGAAACATGCTCTACGATTTTCAAGATATATTTCAGCCTCCCGATAAAAAACTACCTTTTACAACAAAGGTTAAAGCTGAAATAAGAACTACCGATCAATCACCAGTTTACAGTAAAACATACCCATATCCACAAGCACTAAAATCGGAAGTGCATTCCCAGATAAACAAACTTTTAAACGATGGAATTATACGACCATCTCGATCTCCATACAATTCACCTGTATGGATTGTCCCTAAAACACTTGATGCTTCAAACGAAAAAAAATATAGACTTGTCATAGATTACAGAAAATTAAACTCAAAAACCATAAGTGATAGATACCCTATTCCAGATACTGCATCCGTTTTGGCCAATTTAGGTTCAAATAAATATTTTACTACATTAGACTTAGCTTCAGGATTTCATCAAATTCCTATGCATGAAAAAGACATAGAAAAAACTGCGTTTTCAATTAACAATGGCAAATACGAATTTGTACGTATGCCTTTTGGTTTAAAAAATGCACCATCGATTTTTCAAAGAGTAATGGATGACACATTACGTGAATATATTGGAAAAATTTGCTATGTTTACATAGATGACATAGTAGTCTTTAGAAAAACTGTTGAAGAACATTTAAAAAATTTAAAAACTGTGTTAGAAACACTTAGAGAAGCTAATTTTAAAATACAACCAGATAAATCAGAATTTCTCAAATCAGAAGTTGAATTTCTTGGCTTCATTATTTCTGCAGAAGGTCTTAAACCAAACATGAAAAAAGTAGAATGCATCAGAAAATATCCCGAACCGAAGACATTAAAGATTTAAGAGCATTTCTAGGACTCTTCGGATATTATAGACGTTTCGTAAAGAATTACGCAGAACTTGCGAAACCCCTTGCGAAACTTTTAAGAGGAGAGGATGGCCATCGGCAAATTCCCAAAAACCAGTCAAAAAATTTCACCATAACTTTTGATGAATCAGCAAAAAAATCATTCCAATACCTTAAAGAAGTGCTATGTTCAAATGATGTTTTAGCTTTTCCGGATTTTGAAAAACCCTTCATTCTTACTACAGATGCATCAAATATAGCATTGGGAGCAGTACTTTCGCAACAAACCTCGG
Organism: Anopheles merus; assembly: GCF_017562075.2. NCBI lineage: Eukaryota > Metazoa > Arthropoda > Insecta > Diptera > Culicidae > Anopheles > Anopheles merus. The sequence continues at coordinate 25,736 of NW_024428278.1, read as the reverse complement.
ATGGAGAGAGACCAATTACATTTATTTCCAGAACTCTTTCCAGAACGGAAGAAAATTACGCGACTAACGAAAAGAAATGCTAGCAGTAGTATGGGCATTACAAACTCTAAGAAATTTTATCTACGGAGCAAAACTTAAAATTTTTACCGATCACCTCCCACTAACATTTACACTTTCCCCAAAAAATAATAATGCAAAACTTAAAAGATGGAAATCATTTTTAGAAGAACATGATTATGAATTATGTTATAAACCAGGCAAAGCAAACATTGTTGCAGATGCTTTATCACGTGTTCAAATTAACTCCTTAACACCCACTCAACACTCAGCAAAAGATGATGATAACGATTATATTCTTTCAACAGAGGCACCCATTAATGTTTTCCGAAATCAACTTATATTCCGATTAACCCCTAATTCCTCCTATGAACTAACAATACCATTTCAAGGGTATAAAAGACACACCTTCTGTGAATCTGAATTTTCAAGTGACTTCATTAAACAAACTTTTAAAAAATTCCTCAATCCTAAAGTACGTAATGGTATATATTGCGATCAATCCACAATGGGAAATATTCAAGAAATTTTCAAATCAATGTATAATTCAAAAGTAATAAAAATTCGTTATTCTCAATTGATAGTAGAAGATTTGTAAACAGAGGAACAACAATTAGAAAAAATTAAAGAAATACATAACTTTGCACATAGAAATGTTAAAGAAAATTCTATACAATTCATAAAGAAATATTATTTCCCTAGAATGCGTAAATCCATTCAAAACTTCATTCAAAATTGTGAAATTTGCAAACTAGAAAAATATGATAGAAAACCACAGAAGTTCATTCCAATTAAAACCCCGATACCTACCTACCCAGGAGAAATAGTTCACATAGATATTTTTGCCTATAATGCAAATAATCTTTTTATTACATCCTTGGACAAATTTTCTAAATATTTAAAAATCAGACCTATAAAATCAAAATCAATAGCCGATATTAAAGATGTCTTGTTACAGCTTTTATATGACTGGAATCTTCCAGCAGAAATAGTAATTGATAATGAGTCTTCTTTTGTATCAAATGTTGTAGAACAATCAATATTGAATTTAGGCGTGAAAATATTTAAAACTCCGGTTAATAGGTCAGAAACGAATGGTCAAGTAGAAAGATGTCATTCAACTATACGAGAAATAGCCAGATGCATTAAATCTCTTAATACAAATATGAGTATCACTTGCCTTGTACAACAAGCCACTTACAAATACAACAACTCTATACATAGTTTCATTAAAGATACACCGAGAAACATTTATATTGGAGAATTTTCAAATGACCATTCATTTGCAGAAAGATCAAAAATACGTGTAGAAAAAGATAGGAAAATCGTTCAACTTTTCAAAGAAAAAGAAGAGAAAATAGTCGATCAGGAATATCAGATTTATGAACCAGGAAGCATTGCATATGAAAAAAATAAAACGAATAACAAAAGAGAGAGTAGATACTATCCCATAAAAATTAAAGAAAATCATTCAACTTATATAATCGATTCTAATAACAGAAAGGTACACAAAGTTAACCTTAGGAAAACCAACTAACAAAAAAAATTTTAACATTTTTTTTTCTCTTTTCAGACTCGCCATTTGCGTGTCATTTACAATTGTTTATGCTAACATAGGAATACATGATATAACTAACAACCCCTTAGCAGTAATTCCATTAGGTCAAGCACGAGTCAAGACAGGAAACATAAGAATCATACACCCAATCAAGATAGATCTTTTAGAACAAGTTCTCATTAACAATGAGGCAGAATTAAAATACCATGTGAACGATAATCCTCTTTACAATATTATAAAATTAAAGGTTAATAAATTGCATGAAACATTTAACAAGATTAGGCCACACACGAACAGAGAACGACGATGGGATACTATTGGCACCATATGGAAGTGGATCGCAGGAACACCTGATGCTGAAGATTTACGTGTTATAAACTCCACTATTAACTCCTTGATTGAACAAAATAATCAACAAGTACTGATTAACGACGAAATTGATAAACGCTTCTATGATATAACCAGAATTGCAAACAGCGTACTCCAACTGGAAGAAGAAAGATTTCATCAAAGATCGAATGAAATCATCCAACTAATTATCATCTCAAATCTCGATACTCTGCAAAACTATTTAGAAACACTGGAAGATGCTATTTTACTAGCAAAACATGGAATACCCAGCAGCAAACTATTATCTCTTGACGACCTGAACCAAATGGTTAAGTTTTTAGCTGAGCACAACATACATGTATCATCAACCGAAGAAATGTTGATAAGATCCACAGCTCAGGTAACAATGAACAAAACACATATCATATATATTTTGAAATACCCATTTGAATCCAAACATACTTTTGAATACAATTATATTGATTCAATTATAAAAACTGACAGAAGAATTCTCTTGCATCACAACTATATACTGAAGAACAACACTCATGTATTTGAATCGTCACAGCCCTGCGAACAAATAGATAATGGTAATTATCTTTGTGACAGCATACACCTAGAACCATCAAGTAAGTGTATTCAAAAACTAGTACATGGACATCATTCCGATTGTACTTATGAAAAAGTATATTCCGATGGAATAATTAAACGTATTCATGATGCCGTTATACTCATTAACAATGCCACAGTCAGAATTTCATCGAGTTGCAACAATGACACACAATTTCTCACAGGCTCATATATAATACATTTTGAAAAATGCAACATCTACATCAACGGAGAAGAATTTCCAAACCTGGAAATAACAATACCAAACAAAGCATTTCAACCAACACTGGGGTTAATAGCAACCGAAACCGACGTCATCGACATACCACCATCAACATATCTAAACAATCTAACTATTGAGCATAGAGAAATATTTAAAAAAATCAAACTAGAGAACAAATCTTTGTCATGGAAAATTAATTTGTTTGGATCAATAAGTGGTTCAATTGTATTCATTGTGTTTATCGTAATAGCCGTATTGATAAATATTTACAGATATCAAAGCCTGAGGTTCATATTACCATCTGCATCAAGGGAAACAACATAAAGTAAACGAGAGCATCTAGAAACTTCGAGGACAAAGTCATTTAAGAGGAGAGGAGTTAACACGACATCACAGCACCGAAAGCAAAACACCAGCACCGAAACAATGCAACACCATTCATAGCGAAATATGCTATGAACAACAAAGTAATCATCGGAACCAGAACCAGCACCAACATCGTATCAACATCTGGCCAAATCAAATATCTAATAAATAACCGTAGCATAAACATAATAACCATAGCATAAACAATGAAAAGTAGGGAACAGAACATATATAACATGAAATCAGGAAAGTTTAGGCAGTTCTAATCAACATCTTGAGCTCAGAATATGTGCGCGACAAATTGGATTAATAAAATTATTTTTTTTATTACAATTCCAACGCATGTGTTATTAACTGTTACCATTTCTGAAATGTTTAAATTTAAGAAATAAGCAAACGACTATACTGAGTTACAATTTTAGAAATTATTAAATCTTAGAAATAAGCAAAAGACTAAACTGAGCTACAATTTCTGAAATTCTTTAATTAAAAAACTAGCAAATGACTATACTGGGTTACAATTTCTCAAATTTCTTTATATTAGAAATAGGCAAACGACTATACTGAGCTACAATTTCAAAAATTCTAAATTTAAGAAACAAGCAAACAACTATACTGAGTTACGATTTTTGAAATTATTAAATCTTAGAAATAAGCAAAAGATGATACTGAGCTACAATTTCTGATATTCTTTAATTTTAGAAATAAGCAAATGACTCTACAGAGCTACAATTTCTGAAATTCTTTAATTTTAGAAATAAGCGCACTACTATACTGAGAAACAATTTCTAAAATTTTTAAATTGTAGAAAAAAGCAAACGACTATACCGAGTTACAATTTCTGAAATTCTTAAATTTTAGAAATAAGCAAACGACTATACTGAGCTATAATTTCTGAAATTCGTAAATTGTAGAAAAAAGCACGAGACAATACTGAGTTACAATTTCTGAAATTATTAAATCTTAGAAATAAGCGAACGATTATACTAACCTACAATTTCTGAAATTGTTAAATTGAAGAAAAAAGCAAACGACTATACTGAGTTACAATTTTCGAAATCATTAAATTTTAGACATAAGCAAAAGACTATACTGAGTTACAATTTCTGAAATTCTTAAATTGTAGAAAAAAGCAAACGATTATACTGAGCTACAATTTCTGAAATCATTAACTTTAAGAAATAAGCAAAAGACTATACTGAGCTACAATTTCTGATATTTAAAAATTTTATAAATAAGCAAAAGACTTTACTGAGCTATAATTTCTGAAATTCTTTAATTTTAGAAATAAGCAAACGACTATACAGAGCTACAATTTTTGAAATTCTTAAATTTTAAAAATTAGCACACGACAAAACTGAGAAACAATTTCTAAAATTCTTAAATTGTAGAAAAAAGCAAACGACCATACCAAGTTACAATTTCTGAAATTATTAAATCTTAGAAATAAGCGAACGATTATACTAAGCTACAATTTCTGAAATTCTTAAATTGAAGAAAAAATCAAACGACTATACTGAGTTACAATTTTCGAAATCATTAAATTTTAGACATAAGCAAACGACTATACTGAGTTACAATTTCTGAAATTCTTAAATTGTAGAAAAAAGCAAACGATTATACTGAGCTACAATTTTTGAAATCATTAACTTTAAGAAATAAGCAAAAGACCATACTGAGCTACAATTTCTGAAATTCTTTAATTTAAGAAAAAAGCGAAAGACTATACTGAGCTACAATTTCTGAAATTTTGAAATTTTATAAATAAGCGAAAAACTGTACCGAGCTAAAAATTTTGAAATTCTTAAATTCTAGGAATAAGCGTAAGACTATACTGAGTTACAATTTCACATATTCTTAAATTTTAGAAGTTATCAAAAGACCATGCTGAGCAAAAATTTCAGAAATTCTAAAGTTTTAGAAATAAGCAAACGACTATACTCTGCAACTAATTCTGTAATTCTGGATTTTTTTTAAAATAAGCAAACGATTATACTGAGCAACAATTACTGAAATTCATGATTTTTATAACTAAGCAAACGACTATACTGAGCAACGATTTCTGAGATTCTTAAAATATTAAAAATAAGCAAACGACTTTACTGAGCTTCAATTTCTGAAATTCTTATATTCTAGAAATAAGCAAAAGACTATTCTGAGCTACAATTTCTGAAATTCTTAAATTTTAGAAATAAGCAAACGACCATACTGAGCTTCAATTTCTGACATTCGTAGATTTTGGAAATAAGCAAACGATTATACTGAGCTACAATTTCTGAAATTCTTAAATTTTAGAAATAAGCAAACGAATCTACTACGCTACAATTTCTAAAATTCTTAAATTTAAGATATAAGCAAACGAATATACTGTGTTACAATTTCTGAAATTCTTAAATTTTAGAAATAAGCAAACGACTATACTGAGTATCAATTTCTGAAATTTTTAAATCTTAGAAAAAAGTAAAAGACTATACTGAGCTACAATATCTGCCATCCTTAAATTTTAGAAATAAGCAAAAGACTATACTGAGATACAATTTCTGAAATTCTTAAATTTTCTAAATAAGCAAACGAATATACTGAGTTACAATCTCCAAAAATATCAAATTTTAGAAATAAGCAAAAGACTATACTGAGCTACAATTTCTGAAATTCTTAAATTTTAAAAATAATTAAAAGACTATACTGAGCCACAATTTCTAAATTCTTAAATTTAAGAAGTAGGCAAACGACTATACTGAGCTACAATTTCTGAAATTCGTAAATTTTAAAAATGAGCAAACGACTATACTGAGCTACAATTTCTGAAATTCTTAAATTTTAGACATAAGCAAACGACTATACTGAGTTACAATATCTGAAATTCCTAAATTTGAGAAATAAGAAAACGACTATACTAAGTTACAATTTTTGAAATTATTTATTCTTAGAAATAAGCAAAAGACGATACTGAGCTAAAATTTCAAAAAATCTTTAATTTCAGAAACAAGCAAACGACTATACTGAGCTACAATTTCGGAAATTCTGGAATTTTATAAATAAGCAAAAAACTATACTGAGCTACAATCTCTGAAATTCTTGAGTTTTTTAAATCAGCAAACGACTATACTGAGTTACAATTTCTGATATTCGTAAATTTAAGAAATGAGCGAAAGACGATACTGAGCTACAATTTCCGAAATTCTTAAATTTTAGAAATAAGCAAACGACTATTCTGAGCTGCAATTTCTGAAATTTTTAAATTTTTGAAATAAACAAACGACTATACTGAGCTACAATCTCTGAAATTCTTAATTTTAAGAAAAATTTAGAAAAACTGTTGAAGAACATTTAAAAAATTTAAAAACTGTGTTAGAAACACTTAGAGAAGCTAATTTTAAAATACAACCAGATAAATCAGAATTTCTCAAATCAGAAGTTGAATTTCTTGGCTTCATTATTTCTGCAGAAGGTCTTAAACCAAACATGAAAAAAGTAGAATGCATCAGAAAATATCCCGAACCGAAGACATTAAAGATTTAAGAGCATTTCTAGGACTCTTCGGATATTATAGACGTTTCGTAAAGAATTACGCAGAACTTGCGAAACCCCTTGCGAAACTTTTAAGAGGAGAGGATGGCCATCGGCAAATTCCCAAAAACCAGTCAAAAAATTTCACCATAACTTTTGATGAATCAGCAAAAAAATCATTCCAATACCTTAAAGAAGTGCTATGTTCAAATGATGTTTTAGCTTTTCCGGATTTTGAAAAACCCTTCATTCTTACTACAGATGCATCAAATATAGCATTGGGAGCAGTACTTTCGCAACAAACCTCGGATGGAGAGAGACCAATTACATTTATTTCCAGAACTCTTTCCAGAACGGAAGAAAATTACGCGACTAACGAAAAAGAAATGCTAGCAGTAGTATGGGCATTACAAACTCTAAGAAATTTTATCTACGGAGCAAAACTTAAAATTTTTACCGATCACCTCCCACTAACATTTACACTTTCCCCAAAAATAATAATGCAAAACTTAAAAGATGGAAATCATTTTTAGAAGAACATGATTATGAATTATGTTATAAACCAGGCAAAGCAAACATTGTTGCAGATGCTTTATCACGTGTTCAAATTAACTCCTTAACACCCACTCAACACTCAGCAAAAGATGATGATAACGATTATATTCTTTCAACAGAGGCACCCATTAATGTTTTCCGAAATCAACTTATATTCCGATTAACCCCTAATTCCTCCTATGAACTAACAATACCATTTCAAGGGTATAAAAGACACACCTTCTGTGAATCTGAATTTTCAAGTGACTTCATTAAACAAACTTTTAAAAAATTCCTCAATCCTAAAGTACGTAATGGTATATATTGCGATCAATCCACAATGGGAAATATTCAAGAAATTTTCAAATCAATGTATAATTCAAAAGTAATAAAAATTCGTTATTCTCAATTGATAGTAGAAGATTTGTAAACAGAGGAACAACAATTAGAAAAAATTAAAGAAATACATAACTTTGCACATAGAAATGTTAAAGAAAATTCTATACAATTCATAAAGAAATATTATTTCCCTAGAATGCGTAAATCCATTCAAAACTTCATTCAAAATTGTGAAATTTGCAAACTAGAAAAATATGATAGAAAACCACAGAAGTTCATTCCAATTAAAACCCCGATACCTACCTACCCAGGAGAAATAGTTCACATAGATATTTTTGCCTATAATGCAAATAATCTTTTTATTACATCCTTGGACAAATTTTCTAAATATTTAAAAATCAGACCTATAAAATCAAAATCAATAGCCGATATTAAAGATGTCTTGTTACAGCTTTTATATGACTGGAATCTTCCAGCAGAAATAGTAATTGATAATGAGTCTTCTTTTGTATCAAATGTTGTAGAACAATCAATATTGAATTTAGGCGTGAAAATATTTAAAACTCCGGTTAATAGGTCAGAAACGAATGGTCAAGTAGAAAGATGTCATTCAACTATACGAGAAATAGCCAGATGCATTAAATCTCTTAATACAAATATGAGTATCACTTGCCTTGTACAACAAGCCACTTACAAATACAACAACTCTATACATAGTTTCATTAAAGATACACCGAGAAACATTTATATTGGAGAATTTTCAAATGACCATTCATTTGCAGAAAGATCAAAAATACGTGAAGAAAAAGATAGGAAAATCGTTCAACTTTTCAAAGAAAAAGAAGAGAAAATAGTCGATCAGGAATATCAGATTTATGAACCAGGAAGCATTGCATATGAAAAAAATAAAACGAATAACAAAAGAGAGAGTAGATACTATCCCATAAAAATTAAAGAAAATCATTCAACTTATATAATCGATTCTAATAACAGAAAGGTACACAAAGTTAACCTTAGGAAAACCAACTAACAAAAAAAATTTTAACATTTTTTTTTTCTCTTTTCAGACTCGCCATTTGCGTGTCATTTACAATTGTTTATGCTAACATAGGAATACATGATATAACTAACAACCCCTTAGCAGTAATTCCATTAGGTCAAGCACGAGTCAAGACAGGAAACATAAGAATCATACACCCAATCAAGATAGATCTTTTAGAACAAGTTCTCATTAACAATGAGGCAGAATTAAAATACCATGTGAACGATAATCCTCTTTACAATATTATAAAATTAAAGGTTAATAAATTGCATGAAACATTTAACAAGATTAGGCCACACACGAACAGAGAACGACGATGGGATACTATTGGCACCATATGGAAGTGGATCGCAGGAACACCTGATGCTGAAGATTTACGTGTTATAAACTCCACTATTAACTCCTTGATTGAACAAAATAATCAACAAGTACTGATTAACGACGAAATTGATAAACGCTTCTATGATATAACCAGAATTGCAAACAGCGTACTCCAACTGGAAGAAGAAAGATTTCATCAAAGATCGAATGAAATCATCCAACTAATTATCATCTCAAATCTCGATACTCTGCAAAACTATTTAGAAACACTGGAAGATGCTATTTTACTAGCAAAACATGGAATACCCAGCAGCAAACTATTATCTCTTGACGACCTGAACCAAATGGTTAAGTTTTTAGCTGAGCACAACATACATGTATCATCAACCGAAGAAATGTTGATAAGATCCACAGCTCAGGTAACAATGAACAAAACACATATCATATATATTTTGAAATACCCATTTGAATCCAAACATACTTTTGAATACAATTATATTGATTCAATTATAAAAACTGACAGAAGAATTCTCTTGCATCACAACTATATACTGAAGAACAACACTCATGTATTTGAATCGTCACAGCCCTGCGAACAAATAGATAATGGTAATTATCTTTGTGACAGCATACACCTAGAACCATCAAGTAAGTGTATTCAAAAACTAGTACATGGACATCATTCCGATTGTACTTATGAAAAAGTATATTCCGATGGAATAATTAAACGTATTCATGATGCCGTTATACTCATTAACAATGCCACAGTCAGAATTTCATCGAGTTGCAACAATGACACACAATTTCTCACAGGCTCATATATAATACATTTTGAAAAATGCAACATCTACATCAACGGAGAAGAATTTCCAAACCTGGAAATAACAATACCAAACAAAGCATTTCAACCAACACTGGGGTTAATAGCAACCGAAACGACGTCATCGACATACCACCATCAACATATCTAAACAATCTAACTATTGAGCATAGAGAAATATTTAAAAAAATCAAACTAGAGAACAAATCTTTGTCATGGAAAATAATTTGTTTGGATCAATAAGTGGTTCAATTGTATTCATTGTGTTTATCGTAATAGCCGTATTGATAAATATTTACAGATATCAAAGCCTGAGGTTCATATTACCATCTGCATCAAGGGAAACAACATAAAGTAAACGAGAGCATCTAGAAACTTCGAGGACAAAGTCATTTAAGAGGAGAGGAGTTAACACGACATCACAGCACCGAAAGCAAAACACCAGCACCGAAACAATGCAACACCATTCATAGCGAAATATGCTATGAACAACAAAGTAATCATCGGAACCAGAACCAGCACCAACATCGTATCAACATCTGGCCAAATCAAATATCTAATAAATAACCGTAGCATAAACATAATAACCATAGCATAAACAATGAAAAGTAGGGAACAGAACATATATAACATGAAATCAGGAAAGTTTAGGCAGTTCTAATCAACATCTTGAGCTCAGAATATGTGCGCGACAAATTGGATTAATAAAATTATTTTTTTTATTACAATTCCAACGCATGTGTTATTAACTGTTACCATTTCTGAAATGTTTAAATTTAAGAAATAAGCAAACGACTATACTGAGTTACAATTTTAGAATTATTAAATCTTAGAAATAAGCAAAAGACTAAACTGAGCTACAATTTCTGAAATTCTTTAATTTAAAAAACTAGCAAATGACTATACTGGGTTACAATTTCTCAAATTTCTTTATATTAGAAATAGGCAAACGACTATACTGAGCTACAATTTCAAAAATTCTAAATTTAAGAAACAAGCAAACAACTATACTGAGTTACGATTTTTGAAATTATTAAATCTTAGAAATAAGCAAAAGATGATACTGAGCTACAATTTCTGATATTCTTTAATTTTAGAAATAAGCAAATGACTCTACAGAGCTACAATTTCTGAAATTCTTTAATTTTAGAAATAAGCGCACTACTATACTGAGAAACAATTTCTAAAATTTTTAAATTGTAGAAAAAAGCAAACGACTATACCGAGTTACAATTTCTGAAATTCTTAAATTTTAGAAATAAGCAAACGACTATACTGAGCTATAATTTCTGAAATTCGTAAATTGTAGAAAAAAGCACGAGACAATACTGAGTTACAATTTCTGAAATTATTAAATCTTAGAAATAAGCGAACGATTATACTAAGCTACAATTTCTGAAATTGTTAAATTGAAGAAAAGAGCAAACGACTATACTGAGTTACAATTTTCGAAATCATTAAATTTTAGACATAAGCAAAAGACTATACTGAGTTACAATTTCTGAAATTCTTAAATTGTAGAAAAAAGCAAACGATTATACTGAGCTACAATTTTGAAATCATTAACTTTAAGAAATAAGCAAAAGACTATACTGAGCTACAATTTCTGATATTTAAAAATTTTATAAATAAGCAAAAGACTTTACTGAGCTATAATTTCTGAAATTCTTTAATTTTAGAAATAAGCAAACGACTATACAGAGCTACAATTTTTGAAATTCTTAAATTTTAAAAATTAGCACACGACAAAACTGAGAAACAATTTCTAAAATTCTTAAATTGTAGAAAAAAGCAAACGACCATACCAAGTTACAATTTCTGAAATTCCTAAATTTTAGACATAAGCAAACGACTATACTGAGTTACAATTTCTGAAATTCTTAAATTGTAGAAAAAAGCAAACGATTATACTGAGCTACAATTTTTGAAATCATTAACTTTAAGAAATAAGCAAAAGACCATACTGAGCTACAATTTCTGAAATTCTTTAATTTAAGAAAAAAGCGAAAGACTATACTGAGCTACAATTTCTGAAATTTTGAAATTTTATAAATAAGCGAAAAACTGTACCGAGCTAAAAATTTTGAAATTCTTAAATTCTAGGAATAAGCGTAAGACTATACTGAGTTACAATTTCACATATTCTTAAATTTTAGAAGTTATCAAAAGACCATGCTGAGCAAAAATTTCAGAAATTCTAAAATTTTAGAAATAAGCAAACGACTATACTCTGCAACTAATTCTGTAATTCTGGATTTTTTTTAAAATAAGCAAACGATTATACTGAGCAACAATTACTGAAATTCATGATTTTTATAACTAAGCAAACGACTATACTGAGCAACGATTTCTGAGATTCTTAAAATATTAAAATAAGCAAACGACTTTACTGAGCTTCAATTTCTGAAATTCTTATATTTTAGAAATAAGCAAAAGACTATACTGAGCTACAATTTCTGAAATTCTTAAATTTTAGAAATAAGCAAACGACCATACTGAGCTTCAATTTCTGACATTCGTAGATTTTAGAAATAAGCAAACGATTATACTGAGCTACAATTTCTGAAATTCTTAAATTTTAGAAATAAGCAAACGAATCTACTACGCTACAATTTCTAAAATTCTTAAATTTAAGATATAAGCAAACGAATATACTGTGTTACAATTTCTGAAATTCTTAAATTTTAGAAATAAGCAAACGACTATACTGAGTATCAATTTCTGAAATTTTTAAATCTTAGAAAAAAGTAAAAGACTATACTGAGCTACAATATCTGCCATCCTTAAATTTTAGAAATAAGCAAAAGACTATACTGAGCTACAATTTCTGAAATTCTTAAATTTTCTAAATAAGCAAACGAATATACTGAGTTACAATCTCCAAAAATATCAAATTTTAGAAATAAGCAAAAGACTATACTGAGCTACAATTTCTGAAATTCTTAAATTTTAAAAATAATTAAAAGACTATACTGAGCCACAATTTCTAAATTCTTAAATTTAAGAAGTAGGCAAACGACTATACTGAGCTACAATTTCTGAAATTCGTAAATTTTAAAAATGAGCAAACGACTATACTGAGCTACAATTTCTGAAATTCTTAAATTTTAGACATAAGCAAACGACTATACTGAGTTACAATATCTGAAATTCCTAAATTTTAGAAATAAGAAAACGACTATACTAAGTTACAATTTTTGAAATTATTTAATCTTAGAAATAAGCAAAAGACGATACTGAGCTAAAATTTCAAAAAATCTTTAATTTCAGAAACAAGCAAACGACTATACTGAGCTACAATTTCGGAAATTCTGGAATTTTATAAATAAGCAAAAAACTATACTGAGCTACAATCTCTGAAATTCTTGAGTTTTTAAATCAGCAAACGACTATACTGAGTTACAATTTCTGATATTCGTAAATTTAAGAAATGAGCGAAAGACGATACTGAGCTACAATTTCCGAAATTCTTAAATTTTAGAAATAAGCAAACGACTATTCTGAGCTGCAATTTCTGAAATTTTTAAATTTTTGAAATAAACAAACGACTATACTGAGCTACAATCTCTGAAATTCTTAATTTTAAGAAACAAGTAAAAGACTATACTTAGCTACTATTTCTGGAATCCTTAAATTTTAGAAATAAACAAAAGACTATACTGGGCTACAATTTCCGAAATTCTTAAACTTAAGAAATAAGCAAAAGACTATGCTTAGCTACATTTTCTAGAATTCGTAAATTTTAGAAATGAGCAAAAGAATTAAATGAGTAACATTTTCTCAAGTTCTAGGAATTTAAAAATAAGCAAAAGACTATTCTGAGGTTCAATTTCCGAAAATTCTAAAAATTTAGAAATAAGCGCAAGACTATATTGATTTATAATTTCTGAAATTCTTAAATTTAAGAAATAAGCAAACGACTATATTGAGCTAAAATTTCTAAAATTCTAAAATTTTAGAAAAATGCAATTGACTACATTGAGTGACAATTTTCAAAATTCTTAAATTTCAGAAATAAGCAAACGACAATACTGAGTTACAATTTCTGTAATTCTTAAATTTTAGAAATAAGCAAACGACTATACTGACCTACCATTTCTGAAATTCTTAAATTTTATAAATAAGCAAAAGACGATACTGAGCTACACTTTCAGAAATTTTAAAATTTTAGAAATTAGCAATTGGCTACACTGAGTTACAAATTTCAAAATTCTTAAATTTAGAAATAAGCAAACGACTATACTGAGCTACAATTTCAAAAATTCTTAAATTGTAGAAATACGCAAAAAAACTATACTAAGCTATAATTTCTGAAATTCTAAAATATAAGAAATTAGCAAACGACTCTACTGGGTTACATTTTCTGAAGTTCTAGAATTCAGTAATAAGCAAAAGACTTTACTGAGTAACAATTTCTGAAATTCTTAAATTTTAGAAATAAGCAAACGACTATACTGAGTTACAATTTCTGAAATTCTTAAATTTTAGAAAAAAGCAAAAGACTATACTGAGTACAATTTCTGAAATTCTTAAATTTTAGACATAAGCAAAAGACTATACTGATTCACAATTTCTGAAATTATTAAATCTTAGAAATAAGCAAACCATACTGAGCTACAATTTCTGAAATTCGTTAATTTTATAAATAAGCAAAAGACTATACTGAGCTACAATTTCTGAAATTCTTTAATTTAAGAAAAAAGCAAAAGACTATACTTAGTTAAAATTTCTGAAATTCTTAAATTTTAGGAATAAGAAAACGATTCTTTTGTACTACAATTTCTGAAATTCTAAAATTTTAGAAATAAGCAAAAGACTATACTTAGCTACAATTTCTGTAATTCTTAAATTGAAGAAGTTAGCAAACGACTATACTGAGCTACAATTTCTGAAATTTTTTAATTTAAGAAATCAGCAAACGACTATGCTGAGCTACAATATCAAAAATTCTTAAATAGTGGAAATAAGCAAAAGACTTTACTGAGCTACAATTCTGAAAATCATAATTATTAGGAATAAGTAAACGGTTATTTTGATTTACAATTGCTGAGATTCTTAAATTAAGAGATAAGAAAACGACTATACTGACCTACCATTTCTGAAATCATTAAATCTGAGAAATAAGCAAAATACTATACTGAGCTACAATTTCTGAAATGCTTAAATTTTAGAAATAAACAAACGACTATACTGAGTTACAATTTCTAAAATTCTTAAATTTTAGGAATAAGCAAACGATTATTTTGTACTACAATTTCCAAAATCCTTAAATTTTAGAAATAAGCAAACGACTATACTGAGCTACAATATCAAAAATTCTTAAATTGTAGAAAAAAGCAAAAGACTATACTGAGCTATAATTTCTGAAATTCGAAAATATAACAAATGAGCAAATGACCCTACTGAGTTAAATTTTCTGAAATTCTAAAATTTAGACATAAGCAAAAGACTATACTGAGTAACAATTTCTGAAATTCTTAAATTTTAGAAATAAGCAAACGACTATACGAAGTTACAATTTCGGAAATTCTTAAATTTCAGAAAAAAGCAAAAGACTATACTGAGTACAATTTCTGAAATTCTTAAATTATAGAAACAAGCAAAAAACTAAACTGAGCTACAATTTCTGAAATTGTTAAATTTTAGAAGTAAGCAAAAGACTAAACTGATTCAAAATTTCTGAAATTGTTAAATCTAAGAAATAAGCAAAAGACTGTACTGAGCTACAATTTCTGAAATTCTTAAATTTAAGAAAAAAGCAAATGACTATACTTAGCTTTAATTTCTGAAATTCTTAAATTTTAGGAATAAGCAAACGATTATTTTGTTTTACAATTTCTGAAATTCTTAAATTTTAGAAATAAGCAAAAGACTATACTTAGCTACAATTTCGGGAATTCTTAAATTATAGAAACAAGCAAAAAACTATACTGAGCCACATTTTGTGTAATTCTTAAATTAAAAAAGTTTGCAAACGACTACACTGAGCTACAATGTCTGAAATTCTTTAATTTTAGAAATCAGCAAACGACTGAGCTAGAATTGTTGATATACGAAAATTTGAGAAACAAGCAAACGACATTACTGAATTACAGTTTCTAAAATTATTAAATTTTAGAAATAAGCAATCGACTATACTGAGTTACAATTTCTGATATTTTGAAATCCAAGAAATAAGCAAACGACTGTACTGAGTTACAATTTCTGTAATTCTTTAATTTTAGAAATAAGCAAACGACTTTAATGAGCTACAATTTCCTTATATCTTAAATCTTATAAATAAGCAAACGACTATACTGAGCTTCAATTGCTGATATATAAAATTTACGAAATAAGAAAACAACTATACTCAGCTCCAATTTCAAAAATTATAAAATTTTAAAAATTAACAAACGACTATACTGTGCTACAATTTCTGAAATTCTTAAATTTTAGAAATAAGCAAAAGACTATGCTGAGCAACAATTTTCGAAATTCCTAAATTTTAGAAATTAGTAAAAGAATTTTATGAGTAAAATTTTCTTAAGTTCTAGGAATTTAAAAATTAGCATAAGACTATACTGAGATACAATTTCTGAAATTCTTAAATTTTAAAAATAAGCAAACGACTATACTTTGTTACCATTTCTGAAATTCTTAAATTATAGAAATAAGAAAACGACTATACTGAGCTAAAAATTCTGAAATTCTTAAATTTTAAAAATAAGCGAAAGACTATACTGAGTTAAAACATCTTGAATTCTTTAATTTTAGAAACAAGCAAATGACTAAACTGAGCAACAAAAGCTTATTTCTTGGATCTTATAAACAAGCAAACAACGATACTGAACTTAAATTTTTGAAATTCCTAAATTTTAGAAACAATTAAAAGAATTTATAAAGTAACATTTTCGTAAGTTCTAGGAATTTAAGAATTAGCAAAAGACTCTACTGAGCTACAATTTCTGAAATTCTTAAAATATAAAAATAAGCGAAAAACTATACTTTGCCACATTTTCTTAAATTCTTAAATTTTATAAATAAGCAAACAACTACACTCAGCTACAAATTCTGACATTCTTAAATTTTAGAAATAAGCAAACGACTATACTGAGCTATAGTTTCTGAAATTCTAAAATTTTAGAAATAAGCAAAAGAATTTTATGAGTTGATTTTCATAGTTTCTAGGAATTTAAAAATAAGACAAAGACTATACTAAACTACAATTTCTGAAATTCTAAAATTTTGAAAACAAGCAAGAGACTATACTGAGCCACAATTTCTAAAATTCTTAAATTTTAGAAATAAGCAAACGACTGTACTAAGCTACAATTCTGAAATTCCAAATTTAAGAAATAAGCAAACGACTAAACTGAGCTACACTTTCTTATATACGATAATTTTAGAAATAAGAAAACGACTATACTGAGCTACAATTTCTGTAATTCTAAAATTTTGGAAATCAGCAAATGACTATACTGAGCTACAATGTCAAAAATTCTAAAATATAAGAGATAAGCAAACGGCTCTACTGAGCTACAATTTCTGAAAATCTTAAATTTTAGAAATAAGCAAACCACTATACTGAGCTACACTTGCTAGGAATCCAAAATTTAAGAAATAAGAAAACGACTATAGTAAGTTTCAATTTCTGAATTTCTTAAATTTTAGAAATAAGCAAAATACTATACTGAGCCATATTTTCTAAAATTCTAAATTTTTAGAAATAGGCAAATGATAATACTCAGCTAAAATTTCTGAAATTCTTAAATTTTAAAATCGGTGAAAGACTATACTGAGCTACAATTTCCGAGAATTCTAAAATTTTAGAAATCAGCGAAAGCCTTTACTGACTTACAATTGCTGAAATTCTTAAATTTTAGAAATAAGCGAAAGACTATACTGAGTTACAATATCTTAAGGTCGTAAATTTTCAAAATAAGCAAACGACTTTACTGAGCTACAATTTCTGAAACTCTTAAATTTAAGAAATAAGCAAACAATTACACCGAGTTACAATTTCTGAAATAATTAAATCTTAGAAATAAACTAAAGACTATACTGAGCTACAATATCTGAAATTCTTTAATTTAAGAAATAAGCAAACGATTGTACTGAGTAACAATATATGAAATTCTTAAATCTTAGAAATAAGCAAAAGACTATACTGAGCTACAATTTCTGAAATTCTGACTTTTTTTAAATAAGCAAACGAATGTACTGAGCTACAATGGCTGATATACGAAAATTTAAGAAATAAGAAAACGACCATACTCAGCTACAATTTCTGAAATTCTAAAATATTAGAAATAAGAAAACGACAATACTGAGCTACAATTTCAGAAATTCTAAAATTTAAGAAATGAGCAAATGTTTATGCTGAGCTAAAATTTTAGAAATTCTTAAATTTTAGAAATAAGTAAACGTATATACTTAGCTTCAATTTCTGAAATTAATAAATCTTAGAAAGAAGCAAAAGACTATACTGCACTACAATTTCCGAAATTCTTTAATTTTAGAAATGAGCAAACGACTATACTGAGCTACAATTTTTGAAATTATTAAATCTTAGAAATAAGCAAAAGACTATACTGAGCTTTAATTTCTGAAATATTTTAATTTTAGAAATAAGCAAACGACTATACTGAGCTACCATTGCTGATATACGTAAATTGAAGAAATAAGAAAACGACTATACTCAGCTACAATTTCTGAAATTCTTAAATTTTAAAAATAAGCAAACGACTTTACTGAGTTACAATTTCTGAAATTCTAAAATTTTAGAAATAAGCAAACGACTATACTGAGCTACAATTTCTAAAATTCTTAAATTCTAGAAATAAGCAAACGATTATACTAGGCTACAATTTCTGAAATTATTAAATCTTAGAAAAAAGCAAAAGACTTTCCTGAGCTACAATTTCTCAAATTCTAAAACTTTAGAAATAAGCAAACGACTATACTGAGCCACAGTTGCTGATATACGAAAATTTAAGAAATAAGAAAACGACTATGCTCAGTTACAATTTCTGTAATTCTTAAACTTAAGAAACAAACAAACGATTATTCAGAGCTACAATTTCTGAAATTATTAAATCTTAGAAATAAGCAAACGGCTATGCTGGGCTACAATTGCTAAGATTCTTTAATTTAAGAAATAAGCAAACGGCTATGTTTTAGCTACATTTGCTGATATACGAAAATTTAAGAAATAAGAAAACGACTATACTGAGCTAGAATTTCTGAAATTCTAAAATCTTAGAAATAAGCAAAAGAATTTAATGAGCTACATTTTCCTTAATTCTTTGAGTTTAAAAATAGGCATTAAAATATACCATGCTACCATTTCTAAAATTCTAAAATTAAAGAAGTAAGCAAATGACAATACTGAGCAACAATTGCTAAGATTATAGGATTTTATAAATAAGCAAACGACTATACTTAGTTAAAATTTCTGAAATTCTTAAATTTAAGAAACAAGCAAACGACTTTTCTGAGCTACCATTGCTGAAATTCTAAATTTTTAGAAATAAGCAAACGACTCTACAGAGTTACAATTTCTGAAATTCTAAAATTTTAGAAACAAGCAAACGACTAAACTGATCTGCAATTTCTGGAAGTCTGAAATTTTAGAAATAAGCAAAAGACTATACTGCGCTTATATTTCTGAAATTCTTAAATTTAGAAATAAGCAAACGACTATACTAAGCTACAATTGCTAAGGTTCTTATATTTTAGAAATAAGCAAACGACTATACTGAGCTTTAATTGCTAAGATTCTTAAATTTTAGAAATAAGCGATAGACAATACTGAGCTACAATTGCTAAGATTCTAGGATTTTATAAATAAGCAATCGTTTATACTGAAGTAAAATTTCTGAAATTCTTAAATTTGAGAAATAAGCACAAGACTATACTGAGCTACAAGTTCAAAAATTTTAAAATTTTAGAAATAAGCAAATGATTACACTTAGCTACATTTGCTGATATTTTTAAATTTTAGAAATAAACAAAAAACATTACTGAGCTACCTTTGCTGTGATTCCAAAATTTTAGAAATAAGCAAAAGACTTTACTGAGCCACAATTTCTGAAATTCTTAACTTTTAAAATTAGTAAAGGATTGTACTAAGCTACAATTGCTGGTAAGGTAAGCTACGAAAGGCTATCCGTCGGCTGAAAAATAACAAGGCACCCGGAACCGTCGGAATTGCAGCCAAACTGGTCAAAAATGGAGGGTGCACGACTAGAAAAACGAGATTCATCAAATTGTTACTGAGGTGTGGGATAGCGAATCGATGTCTTGTGATTGGAATCTCGGCATCATCTACCCCATATACAAGAAGGGAGATAGGTTGGACTGCAACAATACAGGGGTATTACGGTGTTGAATACCGCCTATAAAATATTCTCCCTGATCCTTCAGGATCGCCTTGTCCCGCACGTCGAAGAGATAGTCGGAAACTATCAAAGAGGATTTCGAAACGGAAAATCAACCACTGATAAGATCTTCACCATGCGGCAGATCTTGGAGAAGATGGCTGAATACAGACACGACACATACCATCTCTTCATTGACTTCAAAGCCGCATATGATAGCATAGCCAGGGTAAAACTTTATGACGCTATGAGCTCTTTGGAATCCCGGCCCAAACTGATAAGGCTAGTTAGAATGACTATGACCAACGTCACATGCCAGGTGAGGGTGGATGGAAAACTCTCAGGACCTTTTGCTACCAAGGGTCTGCGCCAGGGGGACGGGCTTGCTTGTCTCTTATTCAACCTGGCGCTAGAGAGGGCCATCCGTGACTCGAGGGTGGAGACTACGGGAACCATCTTTATAAGTCAACCCAGATCCTGGCATACGCTGATGCTATAGACATCATTGGTCTGCGGCTCTCCTATGTAGCAGAAGCCTACCAAGGGATCGAGCGGCGGCAGAGCAGAGAGCCTCGGATTGCAGATAAAACGAGGCAAAGACCAAACTGATGGTGGCAACATCAGCGGGCCCACCAACAAATAATCAGAATCTACGTAGGCGTGACGTGCAGATAGGTGAACGCACTTTGAAGTCGTCCCACAATTCACCTATCTTGGGTCAAAGGTCAGCAACGACAACAGCATGGAAGCTGAGTTGCGCGCAAGGATGCTGGCTGCCAACCGGTCATTCTACAGCCTGAAAAATCAGTTCACCTCAAAGAACCTGTCGCGACGGACGAAGCTGGGACTATATAGTACCTATATAGTACCAGTACTCACATACGCCTCTGAGACATGGACACTGTCCAAATCTGACGAAACCCTCTTAGCCGCGTTCGAGAGGAAGATGATCAGAAGGATACTTGGCCCCGTATGTGTGGAAAGACAATGGAGGAGCCGTTATAATGACGAGCTATACGAGATGTACGGCGACCTCACTGTCGTACAGCGTATAAAGCTCGCCAGGCTCCGGTGGGCTGGCCATGTTATACGCATGGAAACGGACGACCCAGCCCGTAAAGTCTTTTTAGGCGGTCCACAAGGACAGAGGAGGCGTGGTAGGCCCAAATTGAGGTGGCAAGATGGCGTGGAGGCGTCCGCCATTAAGGCCGGGATAACGGACTGGCAGACGAAGGCGCGGACCGTGAGCGGTTTCGGACACTCCTGAGGCAGGCCAAGACCGCAAAGCGGTTGTAGTGCCGGATAAGTAAGTTAGTAACAATTGCTGGTATACGATAATTTTCATAATAAGAAAACGACTATACTGATCTACGATTTCTGAAATTCTTAAATTTTAGAAATAACCAAACGACTATACTGAGCTACCATTGCTGAAATTCTTAACTTCTAGAAATAAGCAAACGAGCGAAATCTTGGCTAAAATTGCTGATATACGATAATTTTAGTAATAAGAAAACGACTATACTGAGCTACAATTTCTAAAATTCTTAAATTTTAAAAATAAGCAAACGACTATACTGACCTACAATTTCTGAAATTCTTAAATTTTTGTAAATAAGCAAACAAATATACTGAGCTATAATTTCGGAAATTCTTAAAATTTAGAACGAAGCGAAAGACTTTATTAAGCTACAATTTCTGAAATTCTTTAATTTTAGAAATAAGCAAAAGACTATATTGAGCTACAATTTCTAAAATTCTTAAATTTAAGAAATAAGCAAATGATTATACTTAACTACAAATGCTGTGATTTTAAAATTTTACAAATAAGCAAATGATTTTACTAAGCTACAATTGCTGGGATACCAAAATTTTAGAAATAAGCAAAAGACTATACTGAGCTACCATTGCTGTGATTCCAAAATTTTAGAAACTACAGGGTTTTCGAGGATTATATAGACATGTTCAGCGAGTTGTAGATTCGTTCAGGCATATAATAGACTCTTTCAGCGAGATATAGAATTGTTCGGAAGTAGGCGTATACATGTTCAGCGATTCTGTAGAGCTGTCATTTGTTTTGTTTACACACTGTGCCGCAGGGTTCATTTTTCATTCTTAAAAGTCCTAAAAGTAGTTAATAATCATTATCCAAGCTGTTTAATACATAAATAGTTGAAAAAAGCTTATTTTTTCGAAAACTGTTTGTTTACCTCCTGATGAGATGATCAAGCTGCAGTCCAAGGGGTACGAAAGTGACAGCTCTACAGTATAACCGAACATGTCTACGCCTACTTCCGAACAATTCTATATCTCGCTGGAAGAGTCTATTATATGCCTGAACGAATCTACAACTCGCTGAACATGTCTATATAATCCTCGAAAACCCTGTAAGCAAAAGATTATACTGAGCTACAATTTCTGAAATTCTTAACTTTTAAAATTAGTAAACGATTTTACTTAGCTACAATTGCTGAAATACGATAATTTTAGTAATAAGAAAACGACTAAACTGAGCTACAATTTCTGAAATTCTTAAATTTTAGAAATAAGCAAACGACTTACTGAGCTACCATTTTGAAATTCTTAACTTTAGAAATAAGCAAACGAGCTAAATTTTTTAAGGACATTTGAAGGAATGTCCAACTTTCCCATCCATCCATATGGCCATGGTTGAAATTGTGACGAAAATGCAAGGTCAACCATTATCGTTCTTATATCATTGAGGCTTTTTGAATAACCAAACCAAAGCCCTGGAACACAATAATAAGGATCTTGGCGATGAAAAAGTCTCAAAATGGGTCATAGTGCACTATACACATGCTAAATTGATAGGTTTTCCCGAGTAAAATGCATTCAGAGCCCATTTACAAGACTTTGCGTGAGTTTAATCTTAGAACCATGTGCGGCTTTAGAAGACCGCTTCAAACCTTTCCAAAACTGTCTTAATCGTCTCGCTAGGACACATGGTTACGAGTTATGGCCATTTGAAGGAACGTCCAAACTTTCCCATCCATCCATATGGCATGGTTGAAATTTTGGACGAAAATGCAAGGTCAACCATTATCGTTCTTATATCATTGAGGCTTCTTGAATAACCAAACCAAAGCCCTGGAATACAATAGTAAGGATCTTGGCGATGAAAAAGTCTCAAAATGGGTCATAGTGATTATATACGCATGCTAAAATTGATAGGGTTTCCCGAGTAAAATGCATTCAGAGCCCATTTACAAAATGTGCGACTTTAAAAGACCGCTTCAATACCTTTCCAAAACTGTCTAATCGTCTCGCTAGGACACATGGGTACGAAGTTATGGCCATTTGAAGGAATGTCCAACTTTCCCATCCCATCCATATGGCCATGGTTGAAATTTTGACGAAAATGCAAGGTCAACCATTATCGTTCTTATATCATTGAGGCTTCTTGAATAACAAACCAAAGCCTTGGCAACACAATAGTACGGATCAGTGGTTAATCGTAGAACCCATGTGCGGCTTTAGAAGAACGCTTCAATACTTTCCAAAACTGTCTTATCGTCTCGCTAGGACACATGGTTACGAAGTTATGGCCATTTGAAGGAATGTCCAACTTTCCCATCCATCCATATGGCCATGGTTGAATTTTGACGAGAAATGCAAGGTCAACCATTATCGTTCTTATATCATTGAGGCTTCTTGAATAACAAACCAAAACCCTGGAACACAATAATAAGGATCTTAGCGGTGTAAAAGTCTCAAATGGGTCATAGTGCACTATATACACATGCTAAAATTGATAGGTTTTCCCGAGTAAAATGCATTCAGAGGCCATTTACTAGACTATCAGTGAGTTTAATCTTAGAACCCATGTGCGGCTTTAAAGACCGCTTCAATACCTTTCCAAAACTGTCTTAATCGTCTCGCTAGGACACAGGTTACGAAAGTTATGGCCATTTGAAGGAATGTCCAACTTTCCCATCATCCATATGGCCATGGTTGAAATTTTGACGAAAATGCAAGGTCAACCATTATCGTTCTTATATCATGAGGCTTCTTGAATAACCAAACCAAAGCCCTGGAACACAATAATAAGGATCTTGGCGATGAAAAAGTCTCAAAAGGGTCATAGTGCACTATATACGCATGCTAAAATTGATAGGTTTTCCGAGTAAAATGCATTCAGAGCCATTACAAGACTATCCGTGAGTTAATCGTAAGAACCCATGTGCGGCTTTAGAAGACCGCTTCAATACCTTTCCAAAACTGTCTTAATCGCCTCGTAGGACACATGGTACGAAGTTATGGCCATTTGAAGGAATGTCCAACTTTCCCATCCATCCATATGGCCATGGTTGAAATTTTGACGAAAAATGCAAGTCAACCATTATCGTCTTATATCATTGAGGCTTCTTGAATAAACAAACCAAAGCCCTGAACACAATAATAAGGATCTTGCGATGAAAAAAAGTCTCAAAAGGGTCATAGTGCACTATATACGCATGCTAAAATTGATAGGTTTTCCCGAGTAAAATGCATCAGAGGCCATTTTCAAGACTACCCGTGAGTTTAATCGTAGAACATGTGCGGCTTTAGAAGACCGCTTCAATACCTTTCCAAAACTGTCTTAATCGTCTCGCTAGGACACATGGTTACGAAGTTATGGCCATTTGAAGGAATGTCCAACTTTCCCATCCATCCATATGGCCATGGTTGAATTTTGACGAAAAAGGCAAGGTCAACAATTATCGTTCTTATATCATTGAGGCTTCTTTAATAACCAAACCAAAGCCCTGGAACACAATAATAAGGATCTTGGCGATGAAAAGTCTCAAAATGGGTCATAGTGCACTATATACGCATGCTAAAATTGATAGGTTTTCCCGAGTAAAATGCATTCTGAGCCCATTTACTAGACTATCCGTGAGTTTAATCGTAGAATCATGTGCGGCTTTAAAAGACCGCTTCAATACCTTTCAAAACTGTCTAATCGTCTCGCTAGGAAATGGTACGAAGTTATGGCCATTTGAAGGAATGTCCAACTTTCCATCCATCCCTATGGCCATGGTTGCAATTTTGACGAAAATGCAAGGTCAACCATTATCGTTCTTATATCATTGAGGCTTCTTGAATAACCAAAACCAAAGCCCTGGAACACAATAATAAGGATCTTGGCGATTGGAAAAAGTCTCGAAATGGGTATAGTGCACTTATACGCATGCTAAAATTGATAGGTTTTCCCGAGTAAAATGCATTCAGAGGCCATTTACAAGACTACCCGTTGAGTTTAATCGTAGAACCCATGTGCGGCTTTAGAAGACCGCTTCAATACCTTCCAAAAACTGTCTTAATCGTCGCTAGGGACACATGGTTACGAAAGTTATGACCATTCGAAGGAATGTCCAACTTTCCCATCCATCCATATGGCCATGGTTGAAATTTGACGAAAATGCAAGGTCAACCATTATCGTTCTTAATCATTGAGGCTTCTTGAATAACCAAACCAAAGCCCTGGAACACAATAATAAAGGATCTAGGCGATGAAAAAGTCTCAAAAATGGGTCATAGTGCACTATATACGCATGCAAAATGATAGGTTTTCCGAGAGTAAAATGCATTCAGAGCCCATTACAAGAATATCCGTGAGTGTAATCGTAGAACCCATGTGCGGCTTTAGAAGACCGCTTCAATACTTT